>NW_017805992.1:718795-736794 GCF_001891065.2 Hippocampus comes
CCCAATCCACCCCCTCCAAAAAAGCCCCTCATCCCCAGGGAACCCTGCTCCCTATCTGTTGCAAAGGCCTCCATGGTAACGTTATCCACTCATCATATTGGCCGCATTGATGTTAGGCCAAATGTCCCCTAAGAACGGTTATGTTAGACTGGGGGGCAGCCAGGCGTGAAAGTGACCAATCATCTGTTTTGAAATGTTAGAGACCTCAGGAAGGGACAGAGAGGCGTTTAATAACCTACCGATCCAATTAATTTGATAGTGTTGTGGCAATATTTTCTATATTACTTTAATAAACACTGGGAAACGCCACAAGAGATCCGGAGGAGAAGAGATTCGCATCGAGCAAACACAGAATACGAAATACAAGGTCACTCCCACTCAACATCAGGAGCCACATCGTCATCATATACTTATCCTTATTTGGAAAACAACAGATGAGAATCACTTTGGGTAGGGAGTCACATGCTGTTTTATCAAGCCTAAAGCCATTATGATATGATCGCATGGTAAAATTTGCATTGCATTTTTGTTTTCAGCAGTAGAAATACATGCGAGGGGCCAGAACAGCTAGCATTCCGGATACACAGGTGCATTAAACAATAAACGGACACAACATTGTGCAGCGAAAACATACCAGAAGGTACAAGAAAATGGAAAATGAAGCAAAATTCTATTTCATATTATGGAAAAATGCTGCAAAAAAAGCAAGAAAAGATGCAGGCTGGGCTAAAAAAAAAAAAAAAAAGCTGTGTAGCTCATCTGAAACTGAAAGTTGGACACACACAACATTGTGGAGCAACCACATGTCAGGATGAACTGCGACAAAGGTGTTTAAAAAAAAACAAAAATGAAGTGAAAAACTGACTAATATCAAGAAATCCAATAACACGGTTTATTAAACACGAGACATTCAAAACTTCACATTGGATGCACACAACACTGTGGAGTGACCACATGTGAGAATCTACTGTGAAAGTAGAGTTTAACACAATAAAAATGACCACTCTGGGAAAATGGCACAAAATGGCCAGAAAAAAAGGCAGATTTGGTGCTATAAATGAAAGGCTGTAGCTCATTGGAAACACATACGGACTAACACAACATTGTGGAGTGACCACTTACCAGAATCGACAGTAAAAGTGGAGTTCAAAACACAAGAAAAAGATCATTATGAAGAAATCTTGCCAAAGGGTGAAAAAGCGAGGCAGATCCGTTGGGACATCTAAGTACAGTAGTATCGTATCGCTCGTTGTCAACTCATCGATGGACACACATGACAATGCGGAGCGACCACAAGTGAGAATCTACTGTGAAAGTTGGCGGTAAAATAACTAGCATAAAAGAATCCTGCAAAACTTGACAAAAACAAGAGAGACGAGACGGAACAAATACGTTGTATACTGTCACATATTGAAAACACTGTGCATAGGGTGCACACAACATTGTGGAGCATGCAGGTCAGAATCTGCTGTACAACACGAAGTTAAACCAAAACGAAAAATTGTGGAGAAAAGCAGCACAACAGTCGAAGCAGGCGCTCATTGGAAACAACATTGTGGAGCGACCACATTTCACAAGCTACTGGAACACAAATCGTATTGAAGAACTCCATCTCCGCATATTATACCAACATCTTTGTTCACAACATGGGGTTAACTCTCCACACTGATGGATGAGCTGCTGTTTTGGTTAGCAACAGCGTTGAAATGCGCTCAGCAGTTTGAGATAATGACAATTACTAACCATTTTTCTCCCCGGTGGGAAAAATGAGGCGTGTATTGGAGGGGGGAGGTTATTTGCCTTAAGTGTAATTTTGTCTAATACACGTCAAGTTATTATCGAGTTAGTCGAGCCAGGTCAGTTAAAGGACGCATTCGACAAAAATCATTAGACGTGAATGGATTAGGGGGGAGTTAATGGCCGACCATTTCCTCAATGACGCGTCGGCTCGATCTTGAGAATGAAGCGAGTGAATGACCCCGTCAACACTCCCTCCACTCAGCGCTGGCGTGCGACATAAGGGGAGTAGGAGGTGGACGGGGGTGCGGTGGGGTTGGGGGTGGGTCTCCAAAGACCTTCACATAGCAAGATGGGAGCACGGAAACCCGATCGAGAGCCCCTCACCCTAAAGTTAAAATACCAGCACAGATCAATAAGGGCAGCGTGTTGTTTGATGTCCATGGGAAGAGAATGTACGACGTTCCCGGACAGTCGCACACATCACCGCCATCGTTGCGACGACAAAACACATCACTAATGCAATCGGAAACCGCTGGTTTTATATCCCAAAAATAAAAAAGTAAACCTGAAAAAAATGTCAGGGTTATTTTATGTGTTTAATCGTTAATTTGAGAGATGGTGCCATGCGCTGTAATTTATGGAGATGGCTTTTCAGGAAAACAAAATCTACCTGTTGCTGAATCTAACCCTTGACTAATTCCTCTTCATATATATATATATATATATATATATATAAACACACACACACACACACACACACACACACACACACACAACCATACTGCGTATATTTTGTATTATTGTATTGCTTACTCATGCGCCGGAGTAGAGAATTTCAAAACCTTGTTCTTTCCCAGCACCTAATTCTACCTAAAAAAAATGAACTCTTTAATGCCTTCTGGGAAAAAAAATGCAAATTATTGAATACGCCTCCTGTCAGCATTATTTTAATCAAACAATAAGGGAACAACACAATTTGTCATTTTACTGGCTTGCTTTTAAAGAAATCAAAGTAAATGTTTTTTTCTGTCCTTGTGTAATTAAAAGCTGGCAACCAGGCAGCCACACGGTCACGCGTCTGCTCGGCAAAGATGAAAACCAGATCCTGCCTCATCAGAAGCCAGAAGCCAGCCTGAGAAAGTCAAGCACCTGAGTGGAATAATGCCTTGTGGGTAAATATACTGCTGCCACTTTACAATCAGAAGAGCGGCAGGCACACTCACGGGATGTTGACGTCTGTTGGGAAGTTGGGCATCTTGGTGATGAATTGAGGAATTCTCATGTCATGTTGGGTGTGTTGACTCAAGGTGGAGGAGGGGGGAGCCTGGGGGAATGCCTGGGGCAGTGGGGGTCAAGTTTAGCCACTTTTGGGGCAGATGGTGTTAAGAGTTCAGTCTGTCACTCGGGTAGAACAGACAACCAGGAGGAAAAAGACACTTTATGGCTTTCATTGACTTGCGTGCGTCTCACTATTGACCTGACGTAGCCCCCAAAAGCGTTGCATCCCCCCACTCACCTCCAAAAGCAGACACTTAAGGTCAGCAAAACACTTGTAAATAAAACTTATTCACCGATCGCTTGAATATTGATGAAAGCAAGCTTAAATCCTTGATTTGCTTTCAAATGTGATCCAGGCGACTCATACCATTTGTATACTTTTTTTACGGCGCTACAAGGACATGACAAAAAAATGCCTTATAGATAGATAGATAGATAGATAGATAGATAGATAGATAGATAGATAGATAGATAGATAGATAGATAGATAGATAGATAGATAGAGAGATAGAGAGATAGATCAATCGACAAACAGTAATTTGAACTAATTTTTTTTTAAACTCCAAATGGTGTCTTTTTTTTTTAAATCAAACAAACCAGAAAAAAATCATGCATGACTCTATATTTATTTTTATCTGGATAATAAAAAAACATGTAACTCAGTTTTTGGGATAGGGGGTGAAAAACAAGAAATCCAAATAGCGTGCGTTTGTTTATCGATTTTTTTTTTGTTTTTAAATCAGGAAAAAGATTGAAAGAAAAAAAGATCTCCAAACTTTTCATCTGAAAAACGCCAAAAAGAGAAAGCATGAATATCCAAATCTGTAACTTTTATGTGAAAAAAAACCAACAGAACAAAAAACAGGCATTTTCAAATTCTGGTTTTAAATGTGGAAAAACAACAGGACTAAAAATCATGTGTCTCCATTTTTTCTGGAAAACAACAAAAACAAAAGCATCTATCTCCAGATTTTGTGATGTTGTTGAATCTCAACCCCAGAAAACATCGAAAAGCACTCATGACTATATTTTGTTCCTACATTTCACACAAATCACTTTTCACTTCACATTTTTACAGTTATTGTCAAAATGTCATTTTTTTAATTGCAATTTTATTTTTGCCAAAGAATTGAAAATTGACACCAAGAAAACAAACTTACAAGTCGCGACAAGACACAACAACCTGAACCCCGCCAACAGTTAGTCTCCCCACGGTTTCATTTAGCACATTATTAGAATAGAACTTAATTAGCTGAATTGATTGTCTATTGTTGTTTGCTCCACAAAAAAACTGTTTTGTGACATATTAGTTTGGAGCTGTGCATGTGTGTTTTTTAGTTTTAAAAAAAGTCTGCACTGGCTCAAAAAATGTTGGAAAACACTGCTGAAGAGATTCTATTGGCAATTGTTGATTGGGAGCCCAATTTGCATTTGCACAGTTCATCAAATAAACTGCACATGTTCGACATTAATTTGCTTGTTCGCTGCTCATCTAACGACATGATTATTGTCATGTTGAGGAGGGCGCTCGGGTAATTAGCACAGCTAATTGTGAAGGGAAGGGTGGAGAAAACTAAACAACTTCCTGTGAGGACGGATGGTCACAACAAAACTATTTCCGTCATTGGCAGTCATTTTACACCAGTGAAGGCGGAGGGATTTCAGCGGGAAAACATTCCATTTCCTGCAGGGTGATTAACCAAACCGTGACTGTCCCAACGAAATGTTGATTTTATTTATGGAGTACTTCAAGATTCCCTGTAGACCATTTGAAAGACCAATAGGTGCGGGTTGTGCGTGCAAATGCGGTGGAAACACAGATAGTTCTCAATTTCAAACTCAACCATGAACACTGTCCCATAAAAATATGCACGTAAAATGGTGCCTTGAGATCAATGTTATTACAGTTAATGAAAACTCTAAAACTACAAAATATATATGTGTGTGTATACACACACACACACACATATATATATATCACAACTTTTGTGATTCATTAAGATGTAATAATATCTTAATGAATGTATTAAGAGTAATAATAATACTTTTTTTGCAGAGGATAAAGAATATATGCCTGTGAGAATTATGTCTTCGTGTTTTGCTCCACTGTTTGTCTTCAACTGTCAATACTACGGTAATTGTTAGCCCAGCAATGGCATCTACAGTATCATTGTGTTAGCATTAAGCTAGCCGGAGCATTCCTAAGGCAAATTTGTATCTCAGTGACATTTAGGGTATATTTATTACTGTGAAATGTCAAATGTCAATTGCACCTGAAGAGAATGTAATTATTAAGGAGAGAATGTGAGTATTTTTTCCAACCTTGGGAAAAAATGTGTGTCGAATTTCACCCCGTCCCTGGATTCAGGTTATCCCGTACAGGCGCTTGGTCGCACAACCCCCATGGACGTTCGCCAGCAAACCGCATCTCGTTTCCCTTGAGGGGGACATTGGAGACATCAGGACCACATGCAGCGCTTTCTGCGGCTCGTACACTGTAAATAATACAGACGGGATGCTAAAGGTCAAGAAGGTCTAAATACAAAAACAAAAGCATGCACGTTATTTCTCATCCACCCCCAAAAAAATTATAATAAGAGGAATTTCATTTTGTCCGGGTGCTTTGTTTTGTTCTTTTTTTGGCATCCAAAAATAAATGTATATTTTTTTTCCAGATATAGGCTATAAATGACATTTGCATATACATGCCTTTCAGTGGACTGTGACAAAGGATTATGGGGAGGAAGCCAAACTGAAACACATTTTATTAATGGAAAAGATGCCTGTGACAATCAAGCTAATAATGTAAAACCAATCAAAACAATGTAAAATGAGGGTCTCTTATGCATTTGTGATGGATGCCAACATCGCCATGCGAGCAGGACACACAGCTGGGTGTAATCTTATTGAAAAATATGGCCTAGTTATGGTCCTGGAGCAGAGGAATTTACCTCCGTAATGAAGCGGGGAAAAAGTGCATTACGCGGCGTTCTTATTGCACAACGATCCTTGCAGGACTCATTACATGCCGCGCTCACTTTGCCTTTGAAGCATCTCTCTCTGCAGGTGACACTAAAATGTCTCGGCCGCCAACAATTACGCATGGCCCAACCACAATATTCGCCGTCAGAAGCTCGCAGGGGGTGTCAAACGTCAATCTCCGAAGTTCGGCACGCCGCATAAATATTGGCTGCCTTTGACGACGAAATCTGTGTCCTCCATACGGATCTACGAGGGCCGACAGCTCTCGGCCAGATGGCTGTGCCGTTGTGTGGAACTGGGGATGATAATGATGAAAGGCAAAGACGACCAGCATGGCCAGCCAAACCCTCTTTCACCTTCACTCATCAGCACAACTTGAACAGTGTCTTTCATGTATCTGCACAAGAGCCACATTGACTGCGCCATTTCTCACAGATTACAATCTGACACCTTCAAATGGCGGACAATATTATTAATAGTTTGGGGGGGTGGGGGAGGTGGGGGGTCCCACATGAATTATTTTTCTCGATAAAAGAAAAAAAGGTCATAGAATTTCTCAATGCATGTGTTTCTGCTGTCTTTGGCGTTTTCTGAAAAAAAGAAAAAAATATTAAAATGGAAGTACATTGTTTTTGCTCTTCTGTTTCTTTTTTAAGTCAAACTCCAAATTCGCCTTTCATTTTTTTGTTCCACCATAAATAAATACTTGAAAATGTAGGAGTTACATGCTTTTTGGTTTTGTCGTTTTTCTGCATTTTTGTTTCAATTACAAATGTACGGGACATTTTAAATCACAAAATTGTTTTTGTTGGGGTTGTTCAAATTTTTAAAAAAAACGCACGATTTTAAAATACACTATGTGATTGTTCTTGTTGTTCAGCTCCGATTTAAAAAAAAACCCACATTTGATTGAATACTTTTTGTCGTTTTTAATAAATAACCTAATTCAGAGCAAAATGTTTTGTTCTGTTTTGTTTTGTTTTCAAACCCCCAAAAAATTAATTCACAAAATGAGATTGAATAAAGATACATAATCATGGTTTTTTGGTTGTTTTTCTGATTATTTGGAGAAAAAAAAACATTTTGAGATTAATGATTTTGTTTGTTTCATTTTGTTTTTTTAATAAAATCACAATTTTGAATGTATTCTTGTCACGTAGCCCAGAAGTAGCTTTGTTGTTGTAATGACCTTCCTGGCAGCAGTCAACTGGTGTTCAGGGTGTCCCCCGCCTACTGCCCCAAGACAGCTGGGATAGGCTCCAGCACGCCCGCGACCCTTGTGAGGATAAAGCGAATCAGAAAATGGATGGATGGATGGAACGTACAGTTACAGGGAACACAAATAATGCAAGGAAGAACCTGTTAAATTTTGGTCATAAAGTGGATAAATGTGCAGATACAACAAAATTATTCATCTTCCACGAACCAGTGGTCTGTCCCAAATGGTCCAACTTTCAGAGAGGTATGAAAACATCCCAAGTGGCTCACGGCAGTCGGCGTTGAATGAATCTTTTGGATTGGAGGCAGTTGAAAGTCTCGCCAGCGAGGCTTGAAGAGTATGAATGATGGCACTTAGTGAGAAACGAGCGTCTACAGCCCATTAAGCGCCGTTCATCACGCACCAGATCGCCCAGATTAGTGCATGTCATAAAGTCAAATGCGCCATCCTCCCTCCGGCCCCTATCTGCTTCCCGGCTGCAGGAGATGATGCCAGCGGTCGGACCGACTGGGGCCCCCGCCGTCTCCATGGGGGCGCTTCCTCCCGACGCTTTTGTTTTGGCCGTCTTATCGTGATCGTTGAAAAACAGCCTATCTAAAGCAGATCGCCAAGGTGTCGAGGCAGACTAAACGAATGTCTGTACGTGTCATAAACATGTCATAACAATCTGGTTAAAGTGGTAATATGTAGCAGTTTGAAACAGCATGTATCTACACATTTGGGGAGGTGAGGAAGTTTTCTCCTGTTTGTTTTGTTGTTTTTCAGATGAATTAAAAACACAACTTCACAACAAAAGTTTGATTGCTTTTATTTCACCAAAAAAGAACAAAAACGTAAACATATTGAACCAGAATTGGTGAATTTTCCAATTTTTACTTCCCAAAGCACCCCAAAAAATGTAGCTCCAAATTTGGTGAGGTTTTTTTTTGTTTTAAACACGAAGAACAACAAAAACAGGAAGGATTTTTGTTGATACTTTTTGCTTTTTTTTGGTTTCAATTCTGAAACAGATATATATTTTTGACCATACATTTTGAAGATATAATTTTTGTGGGTTTGTTTTTAAAAATGTAGTGACACATGTTTTTTGCTGTGTATGTGAATAAAAATGAAAACTCAAAGGATGGAGATGTATGTTTTTATTGCGTTTAGGATGAAAATAAGAAAGTTCGCACAATGTGAAGGTCCATGCTTTTTATTTTCGTTTGCGTCTGGACAGAATAATAAAATGCCCTTCCACTCAATGACAGAAGGTCCAGTGATCTTGTGTGTTCACCTGTTGCTATTCATTCAACAGAATATTAGCATTGGCTTCAACTAAACAAGCCCAGATGTCACACCAAGTACAAAGTAAGTACGCTTGGGATTAAATTGAGACGAGATGTTCGTTATTTCCACCGTGTATACTTTTTTGTGACACTTTACTTTGATGGAGTGCCTTGAGATGATTCTGAAGTCAAATATGTGCCTTGTCTCAGTAAAGGTTGGGAAACAGCGCGTTGGCCCGATGAAGGCTGAAAGTGGGCGTGCCCGGACAGTGTGGCGACAAAACGCTTCCAAGGGAGGTGGGAGATGCTATCCAGACGCCCTTCAAAGTTCATTCCATGAGTCAGTGCGTCGATCAGCGCTCTCGAGCAAGAAGGGGGTTGAGGGAGGAGGGGGCGGTGGGGTTGGGGGGGGTGCTTTGCCAAGTTCCCAAGATGTGATCCTCAGGCTTCAGACAATGGCGGATGGGAATGAGTCAATATAAGCAAGATCCGCTCGGCATGCACAGACATGTTAACTACAAACTCACCATCTCGTCAATGGTTTTCACCAGTGAGCCGTTCTACCAAAACGGGATGACCTTCAATTGTGAGATTTATTTAATTGTTGATTTGTGAGCATTCTGAATAAAATACAACAGATTTTGGAGATAGTTTTTTTCCCGTGTAAAACTGAAAACATTTTTTTTTTAATTCAAAGATATGTGTGTGTGCTTTTCAGAAAAAAATGGGTAAAAAAATTTGAAGGTGTGTTTTGTTGTTTCTCTGAGAAGATAAAACTTTTAAAAAATGAATCAGAGATGATTATTTTATGTGTATGTTTTTGGACATGATTTAATACTGAATTTGCACATACAGGGTTTTATTTTTTGTTGTTTTTCAGAGGAAATAAAGAAGCTCAAAAAATTTGGAGGTACATGCTTTTTGGTTGTGTTGTGATTGTAATTTGCTCAAGAAAAACAAATCCTCAGGGCACTGTACTTTTTGTTGTTGTCTTTCGGTTTCTGTACTAAAATAACTCTTAAAATGTGGAGATATATGTTTGTCAAAATGAATGTCAAATATATGAGATACATGTTTTTTTTGGGAGGTGGGGATGAACTAAAACTTGGGATACATGCTTTTTGCTTGTTTTAAGAACGAAAAATAAATACAAATAAAACACAAACCTGAATATATTAAATCAATTTAAATTAAATTGGTGCTGCTGTAATGGTTGTCACCTCTCTCATCCAACGAAATTCAATCCAAGTTGACTATGTGTTGTGCTTTTTTTTTTAATGCCACAACGTCAAATGTAATCACGATTTTACTTTAAAAATAAAAGTAAATAGTGGTATTACTTTTGGGATGTAATATACCAGCACTCGTGGGGCACCTGCATCGTCGTAAACATTATAAACAGCGACAGGCTGCTTTTAATCTGCTCCAAATATTAACTTTTTTTTTTTTTTTTTTTAAGTGCCCTATCCTGTTTCCGGACCATCCGTGGTGGGGACTTTGATGCCTTTACCTCCTGTCGAGAGTCGTCGGACATCCTAATCCCGATCTTGACACTTTTACGGCGGGACAGTCCAACCTGGAAGAAAACAAAGGTTACAGTAGCCCAACATGTGCCAGATCACGTTTCACACCAACAACAACAAGCCCAGACTGGCAACTTTATCTACTGGGCTTTTTTTTGTTTGTAAATGGAGTGCTGCGTGATGGGACAGCTGACAGAGTGGAGAGACCTGGATTGCCGTTTGTCGTGTTTTGTGTCGGCCGTCCGCAGGCCCGCGCCACTCACGTCTCGTCAACGGCAAATGGATTGACCTCGCTTTGTAACCCGAGATCCAGACAGCGAAAGAGTGAGCTAGCGCTCCGTTGGAATTTGGTCCAACTTTCATCTTGCCAGTCAAAACCTTTCAAACGGCTCCACGTCTTTGTCACGTCGCACTTCATGGCCCAGAAACGTAAACACTGAAGGGGAAAAGAAAATAAAGGAAGCCGGGACGACTTAATTACAAGACGAGCGTGGATGTCCATCACGCTCAAGTGCAGTCCTGACAATGACGGGACTGTTTTGGGGAATATTTCATGGCTATGAATGTGAATGTGAGTGGAGGATACTTCCAGAATATAAACATCAAGACCAAAGAAACAAACAATTGGTATTCAACGTGGCAGAATACCTCCACTAAAACGATACAACTGAATTGTGACAAACATTTTGTCGGAGTGGGGCTGTCGCTACAATCAGAAAAAAAGGATACTGTAAGGGGCCATTTTTGTTCTCTAAGGTGCACGTTTTTGTGATGTATCTCATCTTTCGGGGTTCAAAATTGAACCCCTAGATCCGAACAAATTAGGCAAAGCAAGGCATGGCATATTTATTTATCCATCCATCCATTTTACGATCCGCTTTATCCTCACAAGGCCCGCGGGCGATGCTGGAGCCTATCCCAGCTGTCTTCGGGCAGTAGGCGGGTGACACCCTGAACCAGTTGCCAGCCAATCACAGGGCACAAAGAGATGAACAACAATCCGCGCTCACACCTAGGGACAATTTCAAGTGTTCAATCAGCCTACCATGCATGTTTTTGGAATGTGGGAGGAAAAAGGAGTACCCGGAGAAAACCCACGCAGGCCCGGGGAGAAAATGCAAACTCCACACAGGAAGGCTAGAGGATAGCTAACCACTGGACTACCGGGTCGCCAGAAGTCAAATATGTTTTTTACACAGGTTGTGACCAGGATTTGAACCAGGATTGCTGCGCCCATAACGCAGGGTACTAACCACTACACGATCAGGGCGTCATATTTATTTATGTAGCGCATTTCTCACACAAGCTAACCAAGTGCTTCAAACAAATTTAAGACATTTCAACAAAACAGAAGAATTTATTTTAGAAATGCTCTACAATAAAGAGGAAGACTAAAAGAAAGGCCCTGTTTATAGTTAGCAGGATACATAAAAGGTTCACACTGGCAAAGGAAGCACGTCTGTCGCCCACTCAGGATCCATTGCAGCCTGGTCATCCTGGAAGGGGGATTCTCCCATCTGCGGCCCCTTCTCAAGGTTTCTCATTTTACCCCACATGGGTTTTTTTGAGTTTTCCCTTGCCCTTCCGGAGGTTAAAGTGAGAATACTTGTCAATTGTGGGAATGCGAAGCCCTTTGAGACTATTTCAAGTGCGAGGCCCATGTGAATGACTTTCGAAAGAACCCTTGGTTGTATGGAATACAGTTTAAAGAAAAGAGTAGTAGCAGTCGTAATCTAGAGAATGAATAGCCAACTTAAAACACTTGAAAACGAAATGTCAACCTTTCTTGTGTCCAACTATTAAATGTTTCAGTACTTTTTGCAGAAGTTGTTGTTCTCTAACAAGGAGCTTGCTCTTGGTTGTAAAGTGTACTTGAGTGTTGTGAAAGGCACTTATAAATAAAATGTTGTTATTATTACCGGTATTAACGGCACAATTCACAACAGGTGTTTGATGCTTGAATAGACCAATCAGTGTCCTGGTTCAGTTGGTTCTGATGTTTAAACAATCATGCTCATCATGCTGTTCACATTTTGACATGATGAGACCAAGACAACACCAAACAATGGATCAACAGTACTGTCATGTTCTACTCTGTCTTTAATTTTGTTTTTAAATACCAGCTGGACCAGGTGTACCATCTTCAGCGGTACACCTGTTTCTTGTTCACAATCAAGTCCGGCCTTGGATTTAAGGACTGTCAAGTTTCCAAGTCTTTGTCAGATTACTGACCTTGCTTGCTGTTTGATCAAGAGATATTTTCGAGATAGTCGCTCTTACTTCGATAGTTTCTTGTTTTTTAAGTATCTTGGATTTCTTGTTGTTGGATGATTTAAGTTTCGTGTAATTGGACTTTTGCCATTTTGTTTTGTATATTTTTCAGGATTCGAGATTGCCTCACCATTTTCAGGTGTTCTTATTGGCTTTTCCTGATTCTCTGTTGCCAGCGGTTTCTGTTTTGACTTTGTCGGCCCTTCGTTTTTTTTTTTTTTTTTTTTTTTTTTTCTTTTTGTCTGAGTCTACGTTTGTGGGATCCGCTTACCATTTGGTCCATTTACAGATCGTGTCTAGGACCTTGCCATTGTGATGCTTCAAACGGGACGTTCTCAGATGGACGTGGCCACTGAGCTTAAGAGTGTCATCAGCAGGTTGCAACAGCGATACCGAGAGACTGGAAGAGTCACAGAAAGTGTAGAAGTGAATGTCCTATGGCCCCATTCCGTGCTGATGACCGCTACATTGTGAACAATGTCCTGAGAGACCGGATGATGAATGCCACTCAAGTCCAGGCTCGTTTGAGGGAGGTGAGAGGCACCCAAGTGTCATGTCAGACCATTCGAAATCGTTTACCTCAGTGTGACAGATGACCTTCAAGGGTATCTGACCACACCACCAGGCACAGGCCTCATCGTCGTGCATGGGCCAGGGAGCATTCACAAGGGACCAGTGGGTCTCAGTGCTGTTCTCTGATGAAAGTTGATTCACGTTGAGCAGAAACGATGGCCACCAACGATGTTGGAGACATCATGGAGAGCACTATGCCTTGGCCACTGTTGTCACCAGACGAGCTTTTGTTGGTGGCGGTGTTAGTGTGGGCGGTCGTGTCCACTTGTTACAGACAGGCCCTACACTTGAATGGTACATACTACCTGAATAACATCATTAATCCATGATTAATCACATGGGCCTAATTTCATCGTCATGGACGACAATGCTCCAGCTCATCGAGGTCACATCCTGAGGTAATGGCTGTTGGAGATTGGTGTACCTCAAATGGCATGGCCTGCACGTTCTCCAGACCTGGATCCAATTAAAAACCTGTGGGATTAGCTGAGTCGCCATGTAGAGGCTCGAAACTGCACCCCAGAACCTCAATGACCTGAGGGCTGCGCCTCAAGAAGGGTGGGATGCCAGGACTCAGCAGACAATAAGTCGACTTGTGAACAGCATGAGACATTGTTGTCAAGCTATAATTTATGCTTGAGGGCAAATGTTGAGTTATTGACATGTTGAAATTTTTTGTTGTGGTGTACCCACCATTGTTGTTAACTTTACTTTAAATGTTTGAGATGAGGAAATCACCAGTGCATCCTTCTACTTAAATGTCCTACTTTCATGATATGATATCACTGTAGCGTGAACGTTTTACATAATAAATTTCACCTGAAAGCCAAATATCCCCAACTTTTTGTGAGTGGGGTTTTTTTGTGTTTTATGTGATATTTTGCTGTTTCCTTGCCAAAGCTTTTTGAACATGGTGTCACGCACATTTCATCTGCTGTTGATAAACATGACATTTGTGAGCAGATGAGAGTGGAAGTGGATTCTATCAGCGTGTTTAATAACAGAGGCAGAAATGAAAAGATCCTGAAGCTAGCTTTGCCTCTTCAATGGCTATCTGGAGGAAGAAACAAGATTGCGCTGTCATTTATAGCGGACCCGCGGGCTCAAAGGGTGAGAGAAGCTCTTGGAAGCTAACAAGTAGGAAATAAAGGAATTTCTCCTCTTAATAGTTTGCGGCTCGAGGCGGAAGAACTGGAAAGTCCAAGTTGGACGGCATGGTCACTCTTTGGATAACTTCATCAGTCGCGGTCGACGCAATCAGACGTTGCCCTCTGGGAGGCGGCGCAGGCGCTGAGAAACGTTCATTTTGGCGAGGAGCGCCTCCCTTTTGTAATTAAGAGAACCCGAACCAACGTTAGCCCCGGAGTGGAGCGTCTGGAAACAAATAAAAGCCTAATGAAGAAATGATTGCTCTCACATCGACGGAGAGTAAAAGAGGAATTAAGGTGCTGCAAAGCAACGCAAATGAGCTTCGAGTAAAATGCTGTACTTCCTCAAAATCTGGCCCTTTAAGGCTGGTACACACAAATGCAATTGGGCTGTCACGATTTTGCCCCTTCCCAAACGAGAATGTCAAACACCCGACTATCTTGTGTTTTAAATAAGATTGTCCTATAAGACAATCCTTTGGTCTGAGTTGTGTTACGAGTGGATTTGTCCCATTAATAGGGTCCGAAACCAGTCAGATGGACAATCTTAAATAGTAAACGTATGTACTGTATGTATGTGCATATACGTTGATGTTGATGCGGGGTGGGTGTATGCATTTTTTTTCCTCCCCCTTGTCTCTTTATGTGGCCCGGTACCAAATGGCCCAAGGAAATGTGGTCGGGCACCCCTGGCTTAAAAGTTTATAAAACGGCAACCTCATTGCTAGTTTTGTGAGCCTGTCTATGGGATTTTACATTGTGTGTTAGCATTAAGCTAGTAGGCAAGAGAATATTATGTGGTTTGGTTAAATACTATCCACATGTAGTTCAACTTGTGTTATCTTTAGTTTTGCGGAAAACGTTTTGTACTAGTGAAACTCCTCTACAACGAAATCATGTTTGCAGCAAGAAATTTTTCACAACAGGGTACTTTTCACTATAGCAAATTTTATCTCAGATGTAAACACACACACACACACACACACACACACACACACACACACACACACACACACACACACACACACAAAACATGTATGTGTACTCATTATTTTTATTCCAATAGTGCACAAGTATGAGCCTACACCTATTTGACACTTCATATAGACAGCGTAGAAAGAAAAAAAGGGGAAAGAAATTGCGAAATTTACGATCAGCATTCACTTTCACTTACATCAATTTCTTGCATAATGTCTTCTACTTTGCTTCCTCCATCTTTCATTTTTATTACCTTTATCCTGTCTTCAAGCATCAACCCAGCCGCTGGGGGGCAGTGCCCTCCCCTGGGGGTGCGCTGTTCCCCAGAGCCGGTCCCAAGCCCGGAGAAGTGGGGAGGGTTGCGTCAGGAATGGCATCCGGCGTAAAACTTTTGCCAAGACGACGCTGCGCGTGGGTAGGACGGTTTACAGGGGCGGATGGAAATTACTGACTCGCTGTGGCGACCCCTGAATAGGGACGTGCCGAAAGGAGAAGAAGAAGAAGATCCTGTCTTCAAGCATCAAAGCTTTTCTTTTCTTAACTCCTTGGAATGCAAAGATCTGTTTTGTCGCCATTTTAGCAATGCAATGGTCGTGCTGCATCTGAAACAAATACTTCCTGTACTACCGCACATGTGTAAACCAGTGTGGTGTTTGCTGTTGCCATTTCGGAGCGAAGCAGTAGGAGTCGTTGTGGCAGGCTGAGGTCGGATTAGACGTTTGCAGAAGGCTTGTTTTCGTTGTAGTGAACCTCGTTGCAAGGCAAGGACAGAGAAAAAGATTTTGTATTACGCAACAGAGGGACTTTTCATTGTAGGGGGAGCAGAAAAGAGGGAATGGCTTTCATGCATGAAGATTTTTTCACACTAGGGGGGATTTTCACACATGTAGGTTCCATTGTAGAGGAGTTTCACTGTATGTTGATGGTTTTATAAATTATCCCTCAGCTTCATAAAGTGTCAAGCCATTATCACATGGGTCCCTCACTTTATTTTAAAATTTGTACCATTGAACAGCATCGTTGTTCTCAACAGCAACATTGTGAAAAATGTTACCGTTGCAGATCACAATGAAATTCCTTGATGCATAAAATTGTCGTTTCCGCAAAGACTTTATCTCTCTTTCTTCTTTCTGTCACCTTGGTCTTCAGATTCAGAACTTAGGCTTCTTGCTTGGTGTTTTGAAGTTCACTTTTCAAAATTTTCCAAAAAAAGTAGTTTCTTTCTGGCACCTCTTAGGCAAATCGTATGTGAAAGCATCTTAAAAGCAGTTTGCTCATGAAGCTAATGCTACAGTGACGTATACAACTGACTTTTTCGCTAATAGAAGACCTGAGCTCTGTTTCTTCTTTCTCTAGGTTTGCTCTTTTGCTTTGTCTTGTGATTCTGAATGTATGTTTCTCAACTCTCTGTCCTGAAGCTCATCTTCCCAAAGTTTCAGAGACAAATCTTTTTTTTCCTAGTACGTCTTAGAAAATGTGAGATTGTCTTAAAAGAAGTTTGTTAATAAAGCTTTGTGACATGCAAATAATTACTGTACCTAAGTATCATTTCAATGACAAAATGATTAATCTGGGCAATTATAAATGTATTTAGGAGGGGATGTCAACTATGCATGTTTTTTTTGTTTGTTTGTTTGTTTGTTTTGGTCTCCAATAGTGTTGTAAAACTAGACAATTGTAAAAGAGTTGGGTGTACAATAAGTGCAGAGTAACAAGATTGATCTCCTAGTTCCGACCGTTTGATTGAGTAATGTAGGCAGAGCACATAAACACCTTCAACGC
Organism: Hippocampus comes; assembly: GCF_001891065.2. Taxonomy (NCBI): domain Eukaryota; kingdom Metazoa; phylum Chordata; class Actinopteri; order Syngnathiformes; family Syngnathidae; genus Hippocampus; species Hippocampus comes. The sequence goes on from NW_017805992.1 coordinate 735,558, forward strand.
TCTGTCCGACAACTAATGTTATCAATGACCGTCCTTAGAAAATCATGCATTGTGCAGCTAAAAGGCCCTAAATCTCATCCGCAATTGATTACAGGCATCTGACTCGGTGTACATTAATTCAGTTTGGGGCCATTAAAAGAAGAATGCTTGGCCTCGCAAATGGCGAACGATGACTGTCAACGGCGTGATGAATGGTGCCTTATTATATTCCCCTTCATTATGATTAATAACATAGGAAGGGATGCTCTATTCTTGTCAGGGTGGAAAATATAATTAGCCGCCTTGGCCGGCACTGCAGCCAGGCCTCCTCTTGGCCCTGATGCAAACACACACACACAATACGGATCTCATGCCATTCACATTCCAACTTCCTGTTCCCCTGTTTGTGCTGGTGCACAGATTTGCAGTTATTTCTCAGCTTTCCGTTGGAATCATGTTGTCAAATTGTCACTCCGGTGCTCATTGTTAATACTGACGTTAATTTGATTTTCAAGTGCTCAAATTTAACAGCGGTTCACATTCACATTTGGATATATCGTAACTATGTACATTTGTATTCATGTTTGTGTTTATTTCATTCCCAACTTCTTGAATGTATGTGTCTGTATATTGATATGTGTGTTCCTTCCTCTGCAAATGATAATGCTGATGACTATTTTTGCTGCTGTTCTCTCTCTCTCTTTCTCTCTCTCTCTCTGTCTCTCTCTCTCTCCCCGGTACTCCGGTTTCCTCCCACATTCCAAAAACATAGGTGGGCAGCCTGGTTGAACACTCCAAATTGTCCCTCAGTGTGAGTGTGAGCACGGATGGTTGTTCGTCTGTGTGTGCCCTGCAATTAGCTGGCAACCGGTTAAGGGTGTCCCCCGCCTGTGCCCAAAGACGGCTGGGATAGGCTCCAGCACCCCCCGCGACCCTTGTGAGGATAAGCAGATAGGAAGATAGATAGATAGATAGATAGATAGATAGATAGATAGATAGATAGATAGATAGATAGATAGATAGATTTATTATTTTGTTTATTATTATTATTATTTATTCATGCAGTATACCATTCACACTTCTCTGACACTTATGTTGTAACAACTGTGTTATATGTAGAATTTTTTATTCTTGCCAACTTTCCTTCTGTAAACCCAGAAATTTGCCATCCACTGTATTAGTAAAGGTTTATTTTGTTCTCTTTTATTATCTTGAATGGGTAATGTGCACAGCAGGGTGGAGGCGACGTAGGGGTGGG
>NW_017805992.1:736940-739202 GCF_001891065.2 Hippocampus comes
AATGGGGTGGGGGAGGGCTGTCGGGGTCAATGGCAGGGCATTCTCATGATTGCACCTGCAATCAGCACCTGCGAGACCACTCTCACGCTAAACATCAATTAATGCGCAAATATCCTAGCGGGCTCCTGGCGGACTCACTACAGCCGCCTTATGATTATTAAATTATTAAATTACAAGTGAGACATGCTGATGGAACGCAAAGCAATTTATACAGTCGTCATCATTTCTTTTTTTTTTTTTTTAAACGACTAAACGGTGTTCTGTTACATCTGATTATCAGTGATGAAAACATGGGTGGCATTCCCCATAATTGTTCAGGATCTATCCCATCACTTTGTTTTAATAAACCACGTGTCAAATGTATTCTGCTGTACTGTCAATATGGCATTGGGAAAAGCATGTTTGGATAATTCGTGTTTCACCATTAGATTCCTTCGCCATTTGTTCAATTAGTTGTTCGTCATTACGTTTCTTTATTAAACCAAGTGTTGAATGTGTTGCTAATGTTAACACGGCAGAACTAAATGACCAATAAAAACTTTTTTTTTTGGCTGCGCCGCTTCTCTGACCATGTTTTGTCATTACTTTGTTTTCATAAAGTACACCTCTAATATAGTGTTATCCAAGTAATGTCAGCATGAAGCAGACAAATGAATGACCAATGAAAACACGTCTTACTGCTCTGCTTGTCACGTGCCCCATTTAGTTTACAGTACGCCAGTTACTTTGTTTCAATAAATCACTTGTCAACTTTTTCATTCTTTTTGTGTCATCATTATTTTCAGAGTGCTGAGTTTATTCTCCTATCTACTGCCAGTATGCCACATATCACCAACCAATTCAAAAAAAGTTCTATTACTTGTTATTTTTAACATTTAAGTATCCAGCTTCTCCCCGCTCTCTTCATTTTAGGCCAGTTACTTTGTTTTACTGAACCAAATGCCGAATGTTTTCTCATCCAAGTACTCTCAACGTGGTAAATCGAAATGACCACCGAAGGCACGTCATTTTCATTTCATACTTAGTTTGTTTGACGAAACCAAGTGTCAACATACTCTCCCTGTCCTGCCAACACGGCTCTTATAAAAGACCAATGAAAACATGTTTTGTTCTCTCATGTCTTTAACATTCCACTGCCCAACCAGTTCATTTTTACGCCAGTTACTTTGTTTTAATAAACCAATTGTGAAATGCATTCTTTTCTACTGTATGTACAGTGCTATCAAAATGCTCCATAAGTGACCAAACATTTGTTTCCTTGTTGCTTTGCTTTAATTAACCAAGTACTGATTTAAAGTTTTTTCTTCTTCAATTATTTAGACATCGTGATTTTCTTCCACTACATCGACTGTTGTGCTCCAATTATTTCATGATGTAATGTCGGCAATATCTAACCGCACCTTACGTTACAATTCACTTCGCCAATGGCTAATTTGCGCCACTTTTTTGGAGGTGTTCTTTGACAGTACCAGCGTACAGCGCAACCGGAGATGGCGCACATCCGTCTCGATGCGCGTCGGCGGACAACGAACAAATACAAGCAATCAATTGTTGGGCACCGACTGGGGCCTCCTAATCGAGCGCATTCATCTGACGCCGCGGCGCGAGGCTCAGCGATACTTTAATTTGCGAGACATTACGTTGAGTTAGCGCCTAGTGAGTTGGTGCCGCTACACTGGGAGGGGGAGGGGGGTGCAGGGAGGGGGGACATTTGGCAGCGTTGTTAAAAAAAAAAAAAAAAAGAAGAAAAAAACGCCGTGTAGCGGGACCGCCGCCATGTAAATGATCCCACCCGCTGCAGCTTTAATGGGCCGCCCAGTGGATTTATGTGGGAATAGCTGGCGAGGAATATTGCATTGTATCATGGCCTAATTAGGGGGAAGCTTCGCCGTTTGTCCTTCGACCGCTTGCTCTGATTGGATGAAAGGGAGGGAGGGAGGGGGGGGGGGAACTCAGGGAGGTTAGTGTCTCTCTAATAATGATGCACCCTCAGGCCTAATGTGCTCGCTCTCTCCTCGTCTTTCACGCTCTGTTTTTTTTCCCCTCCTCCTGACGACAATAATAAAGAGTTCATTTAGGGGTGATTTTTTTAAGGCACGTTTGGTCTCATTGTTGCCGATTAACTTTATATTCTGTACACTTTATTGTCTTTTTTTTTTTTTTTTACTTTTTGGACTACTTTTGTGGGTTTTAATGTCTTTTTTCCATTTGTCTTCCCATCTTGACTTTCACCCGATTTCTGTTTTTTTTTTTTTGTGGCAG
>NW_017805992.1:740375-742087 GCF_001891065.2 Hippocampus comes
AATGGGGTGGGGGAGGGCTGTCGGGGTCAATGGCAGGGCATTCTCATGATTGCACCTGCAATCAGCACCTGCGAGACCACTCTCACGCTAAACATCAATTAATGCGCAAATATCCTAGCGGGCTCCTGGCGGACTCACTACAGCCGCCTTATGATTATTAAATTATTAAATTACAAGTGAGACATGCTGATGGAACGCAAAGCAATTTATACAGTCGTCATCATTTCTTTTTTTTTTTTTTTAAACGACTAAACGGTGTTCTGTTACATCTGATTATCAGTGATGAAAACATGGGTGGCATTCCCCATAATTGTTCAGGATCTATCCCATCACTTTGTTTTAATAAACCACGTGTCAAATGTATTCTGCTGTACTGTCAATATGGCATTGGGAAAAGCATGTTTGGATAATTCGTGTTTCACCATTAGATTCCTTCGCCATTTGTTCAATTAGTTGTTCGTCATTACGTTTCTTTATTAAACCAAGTGTTGAATGTGTTGCTAATGTTAACACGGCAGAACTAAATGACCAATAAAAACTTTTTTTTTTGGCTGCGCCGCTTGTCTGACCATGTTTTGTCATTACTTTGTTTTCATAAAGTACACCTCTAATATAGTGTTATCCAAGTAATGTCAGCATGAAGCAGACAAATGAATGACCAATGAAAACACGTCTTACTGCTCTGCTTGTCACGTGCCCCATTTAGTTTACAGTACGCCAGTTACTTTGTTTCAATAAATCACTTGTCAACTTTTTCATTCTTTTTGTGTCATCATTATTTTCAGAGTGCTGAGTTTATTCTCCTATCTACTGCCAGTATGCCACATATCACCAACCAATTCAAAAAAAGTTCTATTACTTGTTATTTTTAACATTTAAGTATCCAGCTTCTCCCCGCTCTCTTCATTTTAGGCCAGTTACTTTGTTTTACTGAACCAAATGCCGAATGTTTTCTCATCCAAGTACTCTCAACGTGGTAAATCGAAATGACCACCGAAGGCACGTCATTTTCATTTCATACTTAGTTTGTTTGACGAAACCAAGTGTCAACATACTCTCCCTGTCCTGCCAACACGGCTCTTATAAAAGACCAATGAAAACATGTTTTGTTCTCTCATGTCTTTAACATTCCACTGCCCAACCAGTTCATTTTTACGCCAGTTACTTTGTTTTAATAAACCAATTGTGAAATGCATTCTTTTCTACTGTATGTACAGTGCTATCAAAATGCTCCATAAGTGACCAAACATTTGTTTCCTTGTTGCTTTGCTTTAATTAACCAAGTACTGATTTAAAGTTTTTTCTTCTTCAATTATTTAGACATCGTGATTTTCTTCCACTACATCGACTGTTGTGCTCCAATTATTTCATGATGTAATGTCGGCAATATCTAACCGCACCTTACGTTACAATTCACTTCGCCAATGGCTAATTTGCGCCACTTTTTTGGAGGTGTTCTTTGACAGTAACAGCGTACAGCGCAACCGGAGATGGCGCACATCCGTCTCGATGCGCGTCGGCGGACAACGAACAAATACAAGCAATCAATTGTTGGGCACCGACTGGGGCCTCCTAATCGAGCGCATTCATCTGACGCCGCGGCGCGAGGCTCAGCGATACTTTAATTTGCGAGACATTACGTTGAGTTAGCGCCTAGTGAGTTGGTGCCGCTACACTGGGAGGGGGAGGGGGGTGCAGGGAGGGGGGACATT
>NW_017805992.1:742275-752315 GCF_001891065.2 Hippocampus comes
ATTGGATGAAAGGGAGGGAGGGAGGGGGGGGGGGACTCAGGGAGGTTAGTGTCTCTCTAATAATGATGCACCCTCAGGCCTAATGTGCTCGCTCTCTCCTCGTCTTTCACGCTCTGTTTTTTTTCCCCTCCTCCTGACGACAATAATAAAGAGTTCATTTAGGGGTGATTTTTTTAAGGCACGTTTGGTCTCATTGTTGCCGATTAACTTTATATTCTGTACACTTTATTGTCTTTTTTTTTTTTTTTTACTTTTTGGACTACTTTTGTGGGTTTTAATGTCTTTTTTCCATTTGTCTTCCCATCTTGACTTTCACCCGATTTCTGTTTTTTTTTTTTTGTGGCAGCCAATTACTTCTATCTCACCACGCTCTTTTCTCTGTCAGCCAATCAGCAACTTATCCACTCTCTCGTGATTGTCTCCTACTGTAGTTATCGATGACGCTTTAAGTTCATTTTAGCTTACTTTCAAAAAACAATATTTTCAATTCTTGCCTCCTTGTTGCACACTTTTCAATCCACTCAGTGATTGTATACAATCAAGTGATAATTGTATTGATTAATCTTGCATTGTTTTCTCTATTTTATTTTTATTTTGTGGGAGTGCACTGTTTTAGTTCTCATTGTCGTACGTTTATTTTAAGGTTGATCACATGTCTCATTCTTATAGGCCTGTTATGTTCAATTATCTCAACCAATGAAAGATGTTGTGTATTTGCAATACAGTACAGAAAACCCAAATATCCCTGGAGATCAATAAGATATTCTAATACTATATATATATATATATGTATATATATATATATATATACACACACAGAGAGAAAGAGAGAGAGAGAGATTGCAATTATGGATTTAGCAACATTTTAATATATGTCGCGTGTGCATGGGTGTGTTTGTTTCATTTTTTTTATTTTTTATGATTATAGCGCTTCTAGAATTGTTGTTTATTGATCCAAAAGAAATGTCCAAAACGCTGCTATAGTCATGTGTGTACCCGTAAAAAGACAGCCTTCCACCTGATGCAGACAGATGTCCCCCTTCCTCCCTTTTCCTTCTGGTTCCTCCCCCTTTCCTCCTTCAGTCTCGCCTCGGGCCAGCCTGCTGCTCGCTGCCGTGGTTGACCATCCCGAAGTGGGCTGTGTTACAGGCGGCTGCAGGGTGGCCCCTTCAATGCCGGCGGAGGAAATTCAATTAGCGCTTTTATAAACAAGACAAAAGCCGATGATACGGCCAATTACGCTTGGCCGTGCGCATGCGCAGTCCATCATCTCCGCCGATTTGCCACGACTAAACACAGCACAGGAGGGACCTTCCTCGCAATGCGAAACGCATCCCAGTAAACACGGTTCTCATTAAGAAAGACGTTTTTTTTTTACTACTGATACGTGTTGTAACGATACTTGTAATTTGTATTCTCCCCCGTCGCGGCCGTTAAAGGGGTGAAATGAAAAGGGCGAGGCAAGTCAATGAGAGAGAAGCTCTTTTATCCGACTAAATGACATTCACGTAAACGCCTCAGAGCGGTGGCAGTAATTCACTTGAAGCTGCAGCAACTTACTCAATAAAAAGAAGCTCGCCCGTGCAAGATCGATACGCGGCATGCAGCTCAGCTGAGATGCCCGATACCAAGACGAACAACACCAGGCTGAGGAGAAAGGAAGAGAACACTCAGGAGAGTGGGGGAATTTTTTTTTTAAATCTATATTATAATCATAAATTAGTGAGTCGGTGCATTTTGGACTTTGTGGGGCAGGAATAAATGGGAATTAATTTTTAAGTCCCCTGCTTACTTTGTGACAGCTTTTTTAAGTAATCTAATATTAAAACCTGAAAATGAAATGAATAAATAACCTGCTTGCTTTGGTCTTTTAAGAATAGTAAAAGAATATAATTGCAGTAAAATGATAAGTTGTGTAACGTGATCGAGCAATAACACTAGATAAGTACATATAATTCAAGTGTTTTTAACATCTCTAAATACATTTTTAAAACACTTTGAACTAAGAACAAGGAAAAATAGATAAGAATAGAAATCCACGAACAACTATGTAATAATTATCTGCTTGCTTTGAACTTCGTAGATATAAAATACTTTTTAAAATTATTTGAGCTTCTTAATGTAAAATCAAAGGTAATAGTAATAACGATGACAAAACCAGATAAAATAGCATAAATAATAGCCTACTTGATCTGCTTATTCTTTGCCTTCCAGTATGCTAAAATATTTTTGAAAAAAAAACTAACAATAATAACACCATAATAATTAATATTACCGAAATTACCTGCATGATCTGAGCTTCAGTATGGATTAATCACCACCAAAAAATAATTAGTAATATCAGCACATTGTCTGTAGCGTTTCATTGTAATAATGAAATAAAATAATAAATGGCTTGATTGCCTCGAGCCTATCAGTGTCACTATTTACTTTAAATATGGTTAGATACACAATATTAATCAATGACATGCTTGCCAATAACAATATTAACAATACTAATACATGAGCATGCCTTGAGCTTGTCAGCATAACAAAATGAGCCCCTCAATCGTAATAATAATAATGATGATGATGATGATGATGTTGATGTGATGATGAACCAAATGACCTCGTTGCTTTGAGCTTGTCAGTACAAGCAGCAATATGACGTCCATCAATCGTCCCCAGCCTACATTTCACTTCGAGGTTTTTTTTTTCACTCTTCCTCTTCCACTCTGGCCACGCAGCTATGCGTCGTCTGCTCCAAGCAAGAGGCGCCAGGTTTCCCCCTGGGGGGCCTTGAGGACCCCGCAAATGCACTCTAATGTAATACAACGCTCCACATACAACCTGCATGCATACATGGGACCTAACTAACTAGAAAAAGGTCAGTGGGTGTATATATAAAAAAGGTATAAGAAAGGTTGGTAAGTAAATATATCGGAGGACACGTGTGCATGTATGTGTGTATATATATACATATATATATATATATACACACACACACACACACACACTGACTCTAAGCAAATCACACACACACACACACACACACACACACACACACACACACACACACACACACACACTTACACAACAACACAACATAACACTTGAAGTGTGACAGCTTTGATCATTTTGCAGCTGTCACTTTTCAATGCACCTCTGCACCGCTCCTCTTGTCCAGTGTGATGGACACCTTCGTGGCTGACACACACCCATGCACACAGACAAGCAAGCACACAAGTAGTTGACCTTTAGTTCACAAATGGACGTTTTTCTCCAGGCTAAATGTTCTGCATGGGCTGGGGAGTGAAGAGAGGAAGTCAAAAGGGAATGTTAAATTATGATATATTTGTCATGGAAAATAATCTTGATATAAGGAAACTATTTTTGATAATTAAATAAAATGCATGATATATAAAAAATCCTAAGTATAAAACATAAAAAGGCAAATGGAGAAATTCTTTTAAAACTAAGAAAAAAATGCTGAAATTGATGAAAATAATCTTCAATTTTTGTCCTTTGATACTAAATAAAGACTAAATTAAATCCACGCCTTTTGAAAGTTCATGTACATCGATTAATAAACTTTACTGAGTATAGATTGTTTAATAAGAATCATATATTTTTACCTCTTGTTATACTAAATAAGCATCTACATCCAAAATTATACATATGTAATGTAGAGATATGAATATATAAATTAATATAACAAATTTAAATAACAGCTTTCAAAAATCGATTTTTATCCACTAATTATTAAAATATATACAAATAAACAAACATATAAAAATGAATGTTGACTGTTGATAAAATAATAATAACATTGAAAACATCTATTAATTTTAATTTAATTTTTTTATTAGGAATACTAAAGAAATGAATGAAGATTGACCTAACTGAAAAAAAATATTCATTATTTTGTCGTCTTACACATCTCTGTAAATATTGAATTCGATGTGATTTTAATTTTTTTTTGTCAAACGTTCAACTCATTTTTCCAAACAATGATTTGATTATACCCATGTCCTAGTTTAGTATGAGTCTCATTTTGCATGAGTCAACCTGATTTTTTTTTTCCTACTACACACAAGCCTCAAAATTTTACCTCATAGTTGAATTACCTATGAGAAGATCATACAGCAAAGAAAAAAAATAAAGAACGGGACGTTCCCCCCTTGGTGTCCTTGCAACGCTCAAACGTGTCGCCCAGGCATGCATTCACTCAATGCGTGGATTTCCCCATTTGCACTCTTGTTATTGTTGCTTTGAATTGGCAGCGTACACAAACTGTGACCATTTCCTTTTTGTTCCCTTTTTTTGTCTTCATGGTTGCTCCTTTGCTGATGGGCTTTATGCAGCACAGCGACTGCATCGCTTGCAGACATATTCAGCGCATACACAGGAAAAAGCACATGCATGTGCGCATAATATATGCCTCATGCCATCGAATCACCAATAAAAATATGTATTTGAAGGAAAGCTCACGTGTGCCTTTAAACACGATCAGTTGGCTATAACTGATGTGTAATTTTTAATTAGGAAACTCACATGCAATTTGGGCTGTTACAGGTTGAGTGTGAAGAGTCCCCACAGTGCACACATCAGCAGTAGTCTTAATTATGAATATCCATTTTATATAATGCTACATATCTGACGGTATCAATGAAAAACAAGCATTTGCTCACTTAATAATGTTGTCTCTGCACGAATAAAAAAAAAAGTATTTTATACATTAGATCCATCATTATGTATGTGAAGAATGCATACATGGAAATACATGGTCAAAGTGGTCAGAAAAACTTCAAAATATTGCATATGTGCCTTGTTTGTCATGCTGGTCAAATTATGTCGACGTTGACATTTACGTTTGCGTTGAATTCATTTGCAGCACGTAAACCATTTCTCCTCCTCGTCGTCATCATCTTCGGCTTCGTCGTCATCATGATCATAACATTAAGCATCGCAGCCACCAGCGTTATGGATATGGCCCGCGTAGCATGCACACAATTGATTTTTATGCTTCCCCTGCAGCCACCTCTTGCAGCGGAGACATATCTCCATTCGCGCCCAAAGTGAAATAAGTGCGTAATAAAACGCTGATATATTAAATTTGTTTCCCCCCCCCCCCCGCTCGCCTTCCCTCCTTCTCCTCCTCCTGCTCCTTCTCCTCACTCGCAGCGCGTGTCATGCTTTTATTATCACTCATTTTTCATGTTTATTGAATTAAGGCCTGCACAAGGAGCTGAGGCCATCTATCTATCTATCTATCTATCTATCTATCTATCTATCTATCTATGCACACATTGGAATTCGTTTCACTGACATAAATTCACACTGACTGACATTTTTCTCGGTTGATGACGTCACTAAAGTCGTCAAAAACTAAATGTGTTAATTAAATGTAAATTTAATCTAATATGTTTCTGAGACCGTTTGATATATATATTAACCCTTTCAGGGACAGCGGTTACCACAGTGGACAGTTTATCATGTTATCAGATTACAAGGTGCATGAAAAGGGTTAAAATACGTTTGAACAAACGACATTAAAAAACCTTCTGTTTCTTATCCAGCAAGCTAGCGGGCTTGCTCGAGGTGACGTCTCCGTATATCTTTAAAACAGGCCAAATATATTTTGGTCCACCTATCTAACAGTTCATGTCTAACATAGTAATGATTTAAATTATACAAATGAAACATTAGAGTCAGTTTTAATGCCGGCGGATTGATATTTTGACAGAAGCTTGTCCATCAGTCCAAGTCGCTCGTTAGTGACGTTCTATTTCACCTTGTCTTAGTTTGACATTTGAATGTATTTTTTCATGATTTTTAAAGTAACTAAAACAAAAACATTTGAATAAACAATCCAACAAAAGTCATTTTTTTTAACTTTCATATTCTTATATTGATTCAGCTGCTCAACATCCACACATATGACGTCATGCAAGGTCTTCATATGAGAATTGGGCTCAGTTTTTAAATGCATTTTTGGTTAGGTTTTAAAAATAAACATTGAATTATACAAATCATTATCTGTAAAACAGGTCAGTTTCCACACATTTATGACGATACCTGCTGCATACTGTTATTTGTTCTATCCTCACAGTTTTTATGATTGAATGTTTGCTTAAATTTCGAAATCCGGCACGATTAGTTGGATGTTTACACATTTTCTACATCACAATTTAAAAATTAATTACGTCACTCACAAGAATGGAAACGATTTATTATTTATGGGGAGCGGGGACTTTGGTGTGGAAGAAGTGACTCTGTCAGACATTTCGGAGGCGAGTCACTCGCATGATTAACTTGCAAAGAGGAGTTCACCTTCCATTTGTGACGTCACCGTTATGCGTGTACTATTTCTGTTGTTATTTGTGAACTCCAAACTTCTGTCTGGAGGCTAAAAGTAGCGCCTATGACTGAAAATACTCTTGGACAAAAAAATGGGAAATCCACTTAATCCGTTTATACAATTTACATTTTGTTATGAATATTATTAGTAATAATATTCATAATAAAATTGTATTCTAAGACTAATATTAGTATTACTCCCAATGCCAATATTAATATTAACATTAATATTACTGTTAATATTACCAGTAATTTTAATTTCCGTATTCATGTTAGCAGTAATGTTAATATTTATATTGGTGTTAATACAATTTATAATAATAACAATAACCCTCACACTAATACTCAATTTTCTAATCGTGTATCCTCACGTAGGTCGAGGGCGTACTGGAGCCTATCCACGCTGTCTTCGGGCAGTAGGCGGGGGACACCCTGAACCGGTTGCCAGCCAATTGCAGGGCACACAGAGACGAACAAATGTTCACACTTAAAATCACACCTAGGGACAATTTTGAGTGTTCCATTCACCTGCCATGCATGTTTTGGGAATTTGGGAGAAAACCGGAGGATGAAGAGAGGGAAATAAATGCAAACTCCACAAAGGAAGGCCGGAGCTGGGATCGAACCCTGCAACTCTGCACGGTGAGGCGGACATGCTAACCAATCGCCCACCATGCCGCTAATTAATAATAATAATAATAATAATAATAATGATAATAATTATAATAATAATAATAATAATAATAATAATAATTGTTCATTCACAGAAAAAGTGCTGAAAGGACGAATTGGAGTGTTACTTAGTGGCCTCCGGCATCATTTAAAGCCGCAAAAGCCCCACTTAGCTTTTGACCGCCGACAAAATTGCTGTCTCTTTAAGAGCAACGTGCACGTCCACGAAAGATGAAGAAGAGGAGGAAGAAAGAGGAAGATGAGAAGGAGGAGGAAGAGGAGGAGGAGGATGGTTCGGCCGAATGGCAGCGCTCACGCATAGGCTGGTCTCACCTGCTCTTGAACACAACACGAGTCGCCCGGCTCACCGCGGCGAGTCAAAAGTGTCCAGTCGAGGTTCCCCTCGGTTTTGACGCACATGGATCCTCACCAGCAGCATCCCCAGCCGTGGGCCCTCGCAGGCTCTCCGGGGGCCCAACGCTCGGATTTGTGTCAGTAAGTGATTTGTCACACTCATGCCGGGTCCGCGTAAAATGGAATACGCTGTCTCTTAGCCCCCTTTGGACACAAACAATGGCACCATTTGGGTCGTTTTACGCATTGGATCTATTGTTATTATCCTCACCGTGGGCCAGCATGGATGCTTGAAAGCAAGCAGACTGCAACAAATATAGTGTGAGAGAGAAAACACACACACACCTGTGCTTGTTATTTGAATAAGATTACAAAAAAAGATGGAGCACACGGGCATTGAGGAGGTGAACCAAACTCACCAGCAGCAGCAACAGCAGCAGCACGAACCCATCAGTTTCGGCATCGACCAGATCCTCAACACCTCGGAGCAATCCCAGAACGGCTGCATGCTGCCCAACCGGACCGGGGATCCCGAGTATGCCGCGCTGGCCGCCGCCTCCAACGCCGTCTACGGCAACGGCTACGGCGGCGTGTACAACCCGGCTTGCTCCATGGGCCTGGCCGGCTCCTATAACGTCAACATGAACATGAACGTCAGTATGAACATGAACGTCAACGTCAACTCGGCGGCAGCGGGGGCGGCAGGGTCGGGGGCCGGCGGGGTGATCCGGGTCCCGGCGCACAGGCCCATGCCGCCGCCTCCACCTCCACCGCCCAACTCGGCTGCAGGCGGGACCCATCAGCCGCCTCCCGGCCTCGGCCCGGTGCCCGGCATGGGGCCCATAGGCAATGGCAATTTTACCTTCCCCTGGATGGAGAGCAGCAGGAGGTTTGCCAAAGACAGACTAACAGGTAAATTAATGTTTGTTTTTTTACAAATATTCTATCGTGTGTGTGTGTGTGTGTGTGTGTGTGTGTGTGTGTGTGTGTGTGTGTGTGTGTGTGTGTGCGTGTATGAGATGCCTGGTTGTGTTCAAAAGTGTTTTTTCACCAGAAAATTTAGTATTCCAGTGAAACACATGAAGTAGTCTTATGGCCCGCCAGATATGCATTCCTAAAACGTGTTTGTTTACAAATCTGCACTGAAAACAATGTAGGACAAATGTAGTATTGGGGAAAAAACAGTACAATCCAAGAGGAACGTTTTCAAGATGAAGCTTCAGGGCGTTCGGAGTCCCCAAATATGCACAAAAATGCTCAGGAACTGGTTTTGCATCATACTTTTTGGGGAAAGTGTATGCAACAAGTGAACCACGAGAGAAATTGTTAAAATAGGCCCAAAATCATGCATAAAAGTGTGTTGTTGCGTTAAAGCAGTGTTGTAAAAACAAGCAAAAAATCAAATACCAACAAAAAGCTCATAAAACATATGTAAAAATGCATCATTGTTTTTCACAACTTCAACACTCTAAAAACAAGTACAAATCAAAAGAACTGTTACGAAAAGTCAAAAAACAAGCACGCAAATGCATCAATTCTTTGCGCCATTTTTGTGCTCTAAAAAGAAGTACAACCCAAGAGGAGCGGTCAAAAAAAAAGGCTTCAAAATATGCACAAAATGCTTTTAAAACGTATCTTTGCATCACTACACAAATTTAGGAGAGCATTTGACAATGCGTAAAGCCCAAAAGGAATTGGCACTAACCCAAAGCCCCACATTCTCATAAAACATGTTTTTGCATCACATTTGTACATTTCACATGACCCTCAACTACGACAACAAAAGGGAAATGGTCAAACCATGCTGTGAATGAGGATGCGTATTTTAAAATGTCATATACGTGCTTGGATTTATAATTCATTTACCTATAGAACACACGTTTCAGGTTGGAACCATCCACGTGGCTATTTGTTAAAAAAAACAAACAAAAAAAAAAATCGAACACCACTATCTGCACACAAATGTTCATAAAATGTGTATGCAGTCAACAGAGGGAAAGAGCCCCTTTTCTTTTTTCAAGAAATAAACATCTTAGAAATGTGTATGCATTCATATTTTGATTATACATTGAAAATTAGACGAGACAATAGAGATAGTGTATGACAATATATATGAAAAATATGAATACACCCCGCACCCCTCACACAATTTCCCCACTGGAGATCAATAAAGGATATTTAAGTCATTGTTAATTGTAAACGGCACTGCTACTACCAATATGTCTGAAAAGAAAAACAAAAAACAAACAAATCTTTCAAGAAATGCTTTGGTCTGTCATTTTATTCTATAGTGTATTTTTCAAATTGTTGTCTATGCAAAACTAACCAATTATAGCGCACATTATTCGCAAATATGATTCACTTTCATTATTATATATGAATCATATCAATGGCTTTTCGGCTCGAGGCCGATAGATGACGATGTATACTTTGACTACACTTCCTCTACATTATTTATCCGTATTGTAATCAAGCTCATGGTGAGCCAGACTGTTGTCTTATACATAAAAATATATATTTAATAAGACGTGTAATGCTGGGGAACATATCATTCATATTCAGAACGTTTTTAAACGGTACTATTCATTAGTCAAGTGTGCGTATGTGTCACATGATCTCACAGTTACGAAGATGAAAATCCCCCCCCCCCCCGACCCCGTCCTTAGATATTGACC
>NW_017805992.1:752396-757533 GCF_001891065.2 Hippocampus comes
GGGGGGGACAAACGCAAAAGGCTCCACTCGTGTAAAGACTCGCTGATGATCTCTCCTTTTAATTCCTCCATTTTGTCGACGTAGGCCGCCCTATTGATCAGAAAATGGCGTCCAATTAAAAGACACGAGCAAGAGAAGATTTGAGAGCGGGTGGGGGGCGCAAAAATGCACGATTTGGTTTGCACAAATTTGATTTTCGTCACACGTGACGTGTTTTTTGTGCAAAATACTAAGTCATTACTTGTAAGACTGTTTTATATGTTGAAGAAATTGACCAAGTTTATAAACAGATGCCATTTCATTGCGTTTTCTGTTCATGTTTGGCTACACGTTGTTTTTTTTAAATTCTCTTTTACACATACTGTGGAAAGACGCTTTTTTGTTGTTAATTGAGTCATCAGATAAAATATCCATTTCAAAATTTGCTCGACCTTTCTTGTAGGATATAATTTTTTATGTTCATGTTTGAACACACACACACACACACACAACCATTTTTAACATATAAAGAAGTTTTCATGTTTGGCTATTAAGTTCTGTAGATGTACAAATAAAAAAAAGTACAATATTTTTATTTTCATTTTCACACGTTATTTTCTTTCGTTTTACCATGTATTTGCATGTTAATCGGTCATTTTATCATCTTATCGACATGTACGTTTAAAATCCAGTTCACATTTTTTGCATTGTTTCTCTCGTTTTTAATCTATACTGTAGTTTGACGTTTTATTTATTTGGAATAGCTAATTTAATCTCCAAATTATAGCCAAAAGCCGATACCTAATTGTTCCATTGCGTTTTTCGTGATGCATACGAGACGTTTTTAAAGCCATCAATTACGTATTAAATAATAAAAACAATGCCAAAATTTAAGAGTATTTCACGTTGTATTCGGTTTTTATAACGAGACGTTGTTACTCAAATCATATTTTTTACAATCTTTCAGTTTTGCTTAAAACGGGGAAAAAAGATCACGATTTCAAGTTGTCACGTCTTTTTAACACAACGCATTTCCTTATTTGATTTGGAAAATACATACAGTATGATGCATTTTTAGTCCGATAAAGAGCCATTCCCCCTGATTGATCGTTGACACGCGTAGGCCACTCAGTCCGAGCAAGACTCGTCATCCTAATACGACACGCGACAATAAACAGAGCAGCCATCACGTCCACTTTCCTCACCATAAATAAATAAATAAACAAAAATCAGCAGCAGCCTGCCTGAACGCCAGCCTCCTTTCTGCCTTGCCTCGCGCCTGCAACGCCGCACGGTAATAAATAGAACTGTACAATATGTTCATGTTCTATTTCAATATCGCCGTTTGAATCCTTCACGGATTTATTTATTAGATTGCCGGAGAAAAGGTAATATCCGCAGTGGGGGGGAAGAGCCGCTTTGTCACCGAGAAGTGTTATTAAGTACACCACACACCCGCACGCCTCCTTATATTATACACGCCACATATTCTCTGCGGTAGCGTTTTGCTTTTGGTCAAATTGGGTTAGAGCCCAAACATGCACGTTTTGTCTGATTGGGATAACACGATTTTTTTTTGGGGTGGGTGGGTGGGATGCTTGCATTTAAGCAGGGAAAATAATTCATATTTCACAGACTCCACTTGGAGTGTTTTAGCACAGCTTTAGTGAGGGCTCTTAATATTTTAAACAGTCATAATGAGCTATTGATTAGAGTGTTGTTTTTGTGAGGCTGTATGAGTGGGCACAAAAAAATGTGAATTCAGTCATTTTTTTTAATTTGGCCTAAATTTGCAGGTTTCGAAAACTTGCATTTGTCGAATTTGGAATGATTGTTTTTTTTTTTGGGGGGGGGGTCAGGTGAAAATGAAATATAAATGTACCTTATTTCTTTTCACATATTTACAATGCGGTGGACCCCCAGTATTTGCAAGCAAAATCCACATATAACTGACGTTCATTTCAATCCATTGAAATAGTTTAACCCCCCAAAAGATCTTCATAAACTGCCAATAGGCATTTTACATGAAAAATAGGGGTTGGTTCCCTATAAAAAAAACCAACAAATAAATGACTAAATAAATAAATATTGGAGGAAAATCAGCAAATAGCTGAACCTGTGGGTGCATTGGAGTGAGTATGCAGGGGTCCACTGTACTAAGCTTTCTGAGGGGTGTCGTACATTGAAATACTGTATTTTCCAATCTGTTGGACCCTATTGGGTCGAGCATAATGGCATTGTGGCAGGGGTACAAAAAAACTTTTGTTCAGCCAATTTTCAAATCAATATTTTTGGGGGGATGAAAAGTAATATACATGTACTTTATTTTCATTGAAATACTTACAATCCTGTGTTTTCTTAGAGGTGTGGCGTGTACAAATTGTAACCATTTAAAATAATCTTGCACCCGTTACAACATCAGATCTGAGGAGAAATGTGGATTCATTTTCACACCAATAAATTATATCTGCAATTTTCAAAAATTTGCATATTCCCAGATTCACAATTTTTTTAAAATGTCTAAATTCAAGTTTACACACGCCATTAGATATATCGTATGCACCCTGAGTTGAGAACCAATTTACAATGCATTCATTTGCAAGGTTTAAGCCATGAAAAGAATATGTCACCTCTCAGTGTGTCCTTTTCTATGTGCCACACACGTAAGAATCCTGTTTAATGTTGTTTTCCTCTACTTAATAAAATTTTAACATGTCCAAAAACATGAACAAATCTCAGCTATCATTGTGCTCCGTATATGCCAACAAACAAGAAATTAAGGTCAGGATTTATTTCTTTTTTTGGGCATGTTTTTAGATATTTTAGATATCACTGGAAAGAGGTCAAAGGAGTGAAATAGTAGGAGTTGCAAGAACGTGAATATTGTGGAGTGGCGTAATAGAAAAGCTTGGAACAGGATTTTTTTAGGTCATCCTTTGGACCTTACGTGGTATTGGTTGAAGTATAATGGCACTTTTTTGGAGGGGGGGGGTTCGCAGCATTAAAAGAAAATAGGGGCAGGATGGTACAAGTCAATGGATGAGCAATGCATTTATCTGGTTGCATTTGAATTCCAGTTGTCTATTCAATCTTTTTCAGCAGTGACTCGAGTGTTCCTTTCGATGTGCCTGGTATTTTATTTAGGATGCAGATGGCCCAAAATAGCATCTAATGCTGAACATTTATATGGCCAGACACACTGCTTGTGAGCCTAAACAGGCCTGCAAAGTCAGACGCTGACGTACTTGGACTCAAAAATTATAAAATGAAAAAAAAAAAAAAAGAAGATGAAAATAAAATGTACACAGAGCTGAAACAGTCAAATACGGTGGAACCTCCTAATTGGAATACACTGATGATGAAATTTGGGGGTCCGCCAACATTTTCTAGAAAAACAGGGAAACAGTAAATGCAAAAATAAATACTGAGATACCCTTAAATCCTGGGTCATGGACTAGCATCTTCAGGAAGCATCGATGGGATTCAAACTGACTAATGATAATGATAAAAAAAACTCACTCACAAGCCCTCCGTCTCTGAAGAAATCTTTTAGTGGGGTATACAGTTGCCATTCTCACAATTACGGACCATGAAACCTGATGATGTTCATAAAAAAGTGTAGAAGATTAGGGAGTGTCATTACAGAGCAATATGTGCCTAAATGCGCTTGTCATTACACGACGACGTTCAAATTACAGCAATCCGTCTTGAAATCACAAAGCTCAGGAGCACCTTAGAACTCACCGCACTGTTGCCAAATAGTATCAGCGATGCTCACGGGACTCCTGAACAGATGTTTATACTCATTTGGGCTCCAGGTGATCTTTTTTTGGTGGCCAAACAGTTGGAAAGAAACAACAAATAAGCAGATTATTTCACGTTCTATTGCTCTCCGTCACAGTAAGAGTGTGGCGAGTGGATCTGTGGCCAAAAGTGATCCTCTTCCACACGTATCGATTGTGTGTTTATCCCATGACTGACAAAATAGACAGGATTCATAGATATTTTATGATGCAGATGATAAGTGGTTATTAATACTTGCAATGAAAGTGAGCCAAGCAAGCAGGCAGGAAGACCAATATGACAACATGCAAGTTTCCTATTTGGGAAACAAAAATTAAAAGTAAAAGGAACAAAATTGTCATGGATGCATAACTGTGGCATGCATTTTTTTTAGATATGTTTGCTGATGTTAAAAAATATTTAAATCGAATACAAGTTCATATTTTGGATCCTACAAACTGGTTAGTGGGTGTGAAAACTGGCTTGTGATTTCTCAACTCAACTCAACTCAACTGTATTTACAGAGCACTTTCAAACAGGGGCGCCCCGGTAGTCCAGTGGTTAGCACGTCGACTTCACAGTGCAGAGGTACTGGGTTCAATTCCACCTCCGGCCTCCCTGTGTGGAGTTTGCATGTTCTCCCCGGGCCTGCGTGGGTTTTCTCCGGGTACTCCGGTTTCCTCCCACATTCCAAAAACATGCATGGTAGGCTGATTGAACACTCTGTATTGTCCCTAGGTGTGAATGTGAGCGTGGATGGTTGTTCGTCTCTGTGTGCCCTGCGATTGGCTGGCAACCGATTCAGGGTGTCCCCCGCCTACTGCCCGAAGACAGCTGGGATGGGCTCCAGCACCCCCCGCGATCCTAGTGAGGATCAAGCGGTTCGGAAGATGAATGAATGAATGAATGAATGAACTTTCAAACAGCCATCGCTGCATACAAAATGCTGTGGTGCAACGAACATATATACAACAATAAAGCTATAAATCAGTAACAAAGATGGTAGAAGGCATAAAACAGTAAAACTAAGATCAGACCTGAGTCATGCTGAGTCAAATGCCAAAGAATACAAGTGAGTTTTGAGGCGGGTTTTAAAGATGGGCAGCGAGGAGGCTTGCCGAATGTTCAGTGGGTGGTCATTCCAGAGACAGGAACCAGCAACGGAAAAGGCTCGATCCCCTCTGAGTTTCCGTTTAGTTCTTGGTACTTCTAATAATGTCTGGTCCGCAGACCTGGGGCGCCGGGCAGGTGTGTAGGGGTGGATGAGCTCAGAGAAGTATGGTGGCGCAAGGTCATTTCAAGTTTTGAAGACAAATAATAGGAACTTGAAAAGAACTCTAAAATGTATAGGGAGCCAGTGAAGGGATGCCAGAGT
>NW_017805992.1:757731-758693 GCF_001891065.2 Hippocampus comes
TGAAAGAAGCTGGATTTAACAACGGCACCAATTTGCCGGTCAAGTTTAAAATCATTGTCCAGTTTAAGACCCAAGTTTGAGACTGTTGACTTAAGATAAGGAGACAGGGGGCCCAGGTCTACAGGATGGGATGTACAAGGGCCACTGGGACCAAACAGTATCACCTCTGTCTTCATTGAAATATCAAGAAATTTTGTGCAATCAAGGTTTTGATTACTTCCAGGCATGATAAAAGTGGCCTTAATGAGAAGGCGTCTTTTTTGCTCAGTGGGACATAGATCTGACAGTCATCTGCATAGCAGTGGAAGGCAATACCATGTTTCCTTAAGATGGAACCCAATGGGAGCAGGTACAGTGAGAACAGCAGAGGCCCCAGAATAGCGCCCTGTGGAACACCACATGACATTGGAGTAGTACGTGACTCAGAGCAGCCAAGGCTGACACAAAAGGTTCTGTCAGCTAAATAGGACCTAAACCACTCAAGAGCACTCCGCCAATGCCCACCAAGTGCTGCAAACGAGTCAACAGAATACTGTGATCCACTACAGTAAATATTCTCTAGTGCGGACTCGTGTTTGCGCTGTCCAATTTGTCCTGATAACAGAAATTCCTCATTTGGGAAATGAGCATGGTACATGTCCTTTATGAACCTGCAAGTATGTTGACAAAAATGCACGTGTAACAACACAATCAAAAAAATACAAAAATATACTGTCCAAAAACTGTTTATATAACAAAAACTGCAATACAGGTGTATCCAAAAAAAATCACAACAGTAAAATACGTACAGTATTTTAATGTTTATTTTTTTTCTGTCTTGGGAAAAAAATGTGTCTATTTTGGATTGTTTGGTTGGATGCATTCTTTGGTTTATGACAATGTTTGCCTGCGTGTCATACAGTTTTGTTGCTAGTTGCAAGTAACTGTCCCGTTGATCACCGATGTCTGGTAATTCTTGTGCA
>NW_017805992.1:759064-783628 GCF_001891065.2 Hippocampus comes
ACGGGTAGTGGAATTTCCGCTTACGTAAGTTCCGGTAACATGTAATATCGTAGTCAAAATGTTAATGCACAGGCTTTTGTTCCGGGTGAAGGATATTCCTTTTCATAGAATTCCGGGGATGGGAATATTTACTGTATGTCAAATGCTGCAGTTAAATCCAATAATACCAGACACATGTAGTCTCCAGTGTCATTTGCCAGGAGGATAGCATTAGAAACGCGTAACAGGGCTGACTCTGTGCTCTGCATCGTCTTGAAACCTGACTGGAAGACCTCCAAGATGTTATGTTCATCCAAGAAAGATTTCAACTGCATGTGCACCACTTTTTCCAGAATTTGAAACAGGAGTACTAGCTGTAGAAACCTTATTGACAATTTTCACTTGATTCTAACAGTCTTAAAAATATATTATTTATTAAGTATTTTTAAAATAACTTTTCACTGTTTTTAATGACAATCCAGGGTGGCACGGCGGTTGACTGGTTAGCACGGCCGCTTCACAGTGCAGAGGTGCAAGGTTCGATTCTAGCCTTCCTGTTTGGAGTTTTCATGTTCTCCCTGTGCCTGCATGGGATTTCTCTGGATATTCCGGTTAATGGAACACTCCAAGTTGTCCCTCGGTGTGAGTGGAGGCGCGGCTGATTGTTGTGCCCCGCGATCGGCTGGCAACCAGTTGCCAGAATACAGCTGAGATAGGCTCCAACATGTTTGCGCCACCCTTGTGAGAATAAGCCCATTAGAAAATGGATAGATGGATGACACTCCAGACACATTTTCATTGTGGACCCACTTATAAATTTTGCTTGCCTCATCGTCTAGTTGCATAAGCCATATTTGTTCGGGAAAAATGAAACACATTTTTGTGAGCTCCTTGGTATTGTCGATTGATTTGGTAAGTTTAAAAAAAAAATGACATTGATGTACTTGGATGCATAATAACATGTTAGTTTCTCACCTCCACTTGCAATCGAGTTGTATAGAATTATTTCACTCATCTGCTTTTATGATGTGTATATGTCATTTTTCACATCACTTCTTTCCATTACCGTATTGGCCCGAATATAAGACGGTGTTTTTTGCATTGAAATAAGATTGAAAAAGTGGGGGTTGTCTTATATTCGGGGTCTAGACATTATACCCATTTACGACGCTAGATGGCGCCAGATACCATTGAAGCGAATGCTGAACTTGACTCCCCAGGCCAAAGTGAACCCCTGTCACGAAGAGTAAAAATAAAAATAGCGGTAGCACGAAGAAGAAAAATAAAAAATAGCGGTAACAATGAAAAGAGAAGAAAATAATAGAAGCGATAACAGAAAATGGAGAAACGTAGCGACAATCTGGAGAAAAGTGGGTCGAAGATCGGCCAGGTTAACCGGCAGCTGAGGAGAAGTTATGATGTAATTTACATTTCAAAAACCAGAAGCCATTCATTTACGAATGTGATTGCACTTTAGTTTACATATTTAAATGTTCAGATATTAAGATTTGAATGAGGCAAAATGACATGCTTTTTCTCTCAAATACCGGTATATTGTTCCAATCATTTGTTTCAGATGTACTGTTATTTTCTGTATAAAAAATAATTTGGTGTTCAAAAAGTCTTTTTTCAAACTTGAGTCTTGAAAAAGAGGGGGTCGTCTTATAATCAGGGCCGTCTTATATTCGGGCCAATACGGTAAATCGTCAATGCTGATTTACCTGTGACCAACCCCCCTGACCCTATGATGTTGATGCCGATTGACTGCTTTGATTTACCATCCTCAGCAATGCTATCTGTCACTTGTGTTACTCAACTGAAAGCATAATTGTCATTCAAATAGCCGGAGTTCATCATTCAAGCTTCTCCCTCATGTAATTCGCCACCCTGGGCCACCGATGGCGCCCGGCTGGCTGCTCTGCTCCAGATGCGGGACCTCATTGTGTCTCCCTTTCCTTTAGGGGAGCAGGCAGAGGAGAGCCGAGCACGAGAGGCCGCGGGGGGGCCGGGGAACGGGGCGGCGGCGGCCGGGCCCCTCTGCCCTCTCCCCAAGGGGGACATCGGCAGGGTCCCCGTCTGGAGCACGGTGGAGACCTTAGCTAAATGCTATTACCCCGAGCTCGCGCACCTGCGAGATGGCAATGGCCTCCTCGCAGACTATTCTTTCCCAAAGGGGGCTTGCCCAGGTGAGTCACCGCCTCACCCGAATGCACAACAAATTGGCATAACCCTCCTCATCCATGCACACCTTAAAAATGACAGAATATTTCAAATAGGCGGGGCTTGCCCAGGCGAGTCACCCCCTCAGCAACAAATGGCGTACCACTTTTTCCTATACATAACCTTGAAAAAAAAAAAGACAAAACAGTCCATTTAAAAGACATTATGTTTCATGCACTGATCAAAATATGACTCAAAAATACAAATACCTTCCAAGATGGTGCACCCCCTCCTCGCTCCCTCTCACAGATGGTCTCAAGAAATAGTTGAAAAATAGTACAGAACCCATTTAACGGCATCAGTGTGTTAAAAATTAAAAATAAAAATTTACAAGTTGTATGCATACCTATGCTGACTTTAGGGATCAAAGTTTAATCGTACATGATCAAAACACACTTCTGAACATTTGCGCCAAATACGTCAAAATAAAGCCCAAAATATTGCAAAACTCTAAAATATGTTGAAGAAAAAAACATTTAACAGCAACAGTGTGATAAAATAAAATATTTACAAGCTATACATTTCACAATTTTGACTTTAAGCATCAATGCAAACATGCTCAAGATAAGACAAAAATTGAGAACAAAAGCAACCACCATATATATGGCACACCTCCTTCCCCAATACATAATAGTTACAAAAATAGGAAAAACAACGGCTATTTAAAATTTTGATTCATCACATACACCAAACAAAACAAGTGACAAAATATCTAAAAAAATTAGAACCACAAACTAGATGGTGTAGCCCTTCTCCTTAACCTAAAACATGGCAGAAAAAAGTCAATTTCAGGCATCATTGGGATAAAATAAAGAAAAAAAAAATGCATTCAAGGTACCTTACAAGGCACATACAAGCTATACTAAATTAACATGAGAGAGATGGTGCACCAGAGCTCTTCAGTACACAACCTGGAAAACAAAGCCAATTTAAAAAGCATTATTTAATCAGGCAAAGTTGATAAAACAATCAAGTTAAATGGCGCACCCCTCCCCCCCATATGCAACCTAAAAAATAGGACACTATATGTGTGTACTTGATATACCAGATATAACATACCAATGTACTTTAAAGCTTGCGCACCATCATTTGGGCATCCTTGATGAAGCCAATGTGAGATCATGCCACAAACATTGCTGACATGCCATGACAACAATTAGGGATGGGCTGGTTGATGACACTTTCATGATCAACGAAGGAGAAAATTAACATTTAATCATTATTTTATT
This sequence comes from Hippocampus comes, assembly GCF_001891065.2. NCBI lineage: Eukaryota > Metazoa > Chordata > Actinopteri > Syngnathiformes > Syngnathidae > Hippocampus > Hippocampus comes. Next base: position 762,493 of record NW_017805992.1, read on the forward strand.
TTTTGAATGATTAATTTAATGAGGGCAGCATGGCGGAGGTGCAGGGTTTGAATCCACCTCCGGTCTTCATGTGTGGAGTTTGCATGTTTTCCCAGTGCCTGCGTGGCTTTTCTCCGGGTAATTCGGTTTCCTCCCACATTCCAAAAACACGCACGGCAGACTGATTGAATACTCTAAATTGTCCCTTTGTGTGAGTGTGAGCGCAAATGGGTGTTCGTCTATGTGTGCCCTGCGATTGGCTGGCAACCAATTCAGGGTGTACCCTGTCTACTCCCCGAAGACAGCTGGGGCAGGCTCCAGCATGCCCGCGATCCTCGTGAGGCTAAAGCGGATCTGAAAATGGATGGATGGATAATTTCTGAGAAGTTGTGTTTTTCTGAATGGTACATTTTGTGGTTGTTGTTTTCTTGTTTTTTTTCCTACTCCATTCTATAATTTTTCCTTCTGAGAAATGTGATTTTATTGATTCACAGACAATCATAATTACAATCGTCCTCAACTGGCAGCTTCCAGGCCTTTCGCTCAGAGGCCCGAAATGTACCACAAAATTGGCAATCACTTCATCCAGTTAAGGGCTGAAAAACAAACCAAATCTCCAGGGAAATCTTTTCTTCCTGGGTTTTGATTGTAATAACTGATCCGGGACATAAATCACCAGAGGCGGAAAAAAGTTGAGGTTTTAATAAGTTTTAGCAAAGCCAAAGTCCTAAAAGTGTCTCACTCAAGTCAAGTCATGTGACTCAAGTACCCCCACCTCTACCAATCACTGCAATGATTTGTCAGTTTTTGCTTGTGTTTGACCACTCCAAAAAACAGCCTGCGCCTGTGTTTCTCCCTTTTCCAGCCGCCCTGTCACCCTTCTCCGTGACCCGCCGCATCGGCCACCCGTACCAGAACCGCACGCCGCCCAAGAGGAAAAAGCCCCGCACGTCCTTCAGCCGAGTGCAGATCTGCGAGTTGGAGAAACGCTTCCACCGGCAGAAGTACCTGGCGTCGGCCGAGCGTGCCACGCTGGCCAAGGCCCTCAAGATGACAGACGCCCAAGTTAAGACGTGGTTTCAGAACAGGCGAACGAAATGGCGGTAAGAGTCGCGATACTACACTGTTGACCTCCTACAAGACGCAGGCATTCCTAAACCATGGTGCGTGAGATTAAACATGTTATACTGTGTTTTGCTAAACAACAGGGCAAATGGTTGAAGGCTTGTGCAGTTTCAAATTTTCTCATCCTGTTCAAAATGGTAAAACATTAAGAGACCGAAAATTGAAAGAATCTGCAATAAAGCACGTCATGATGCCCTTTTATTTTTTACGCGGTTTGTCACAAGTGCAAAGGCTGAAGGAGAATGCAGTTTGAAATTTGTCATTCCTATTCAAAATGGTCAAACATTCAGAACTGACTGAAAACGGAAAGAAACCGCATTGAAGCATTGCATAATGCAGGATAGCCTCTTCTTATTTTTTCAAAGTCATATTGCTAAGTAGAATTCACTTGGTATTGAAATCACCCATTCCTGTTAAAAATTGTAACACGTTGAGAGCTCATTGAAAATGAAAAGATCTTAATTAAAGCACTTGATAATGGCCAGAGCTCACTGGAAATCCAAATAATCCGAATTTAAAGCATTTCATGAGGCTAGCTGGTTTCTTCATGTCTGATACGTTTGTTCAGAACTCTATATAATTAGAACTCAAGAAAGGCAGCCCTAAACTGATCCATCAAAACAGCATGTGCACTTTTGTCAAGCCCTAAATGGACGCTCTTTGTTTTGCCCTGAGATCCAAAGTAGCTTCTGATGTTGCACAAAATGGCCGTTGCGGTTTAAACGTTGGAGGCGCCTCGCAACACGGCGCATGCCTTTTTATTTTGCTTAGCTGGGCGGCCGGCAGAGGCCAGTTCGCTTGACCAAGCACAATTACCGGAGCCTCCTAAAAGGCCTTTTAGAAAGCTGCTGTCCACAGCAATACTCAAAGCCTCTCACCGGAGACACGTGCATTCTCTGCACTTCATTCTTGCCACTGTTTGCAATCGTTTGGAGGTGAACATGTGATAAATCCAATTACCCCGCATCCTTAAAGTGACCGTGCCTTTAAAAAGGATATCTGAAGCCACTGGGCAACATGATGTTCACTCAAAAATGAGTATTTTTGATTTGGCTGTTTGTCAGCAAATAACCAAGGTGTTTACAGACTCACTTCTACAATAAGTGCTTCATAGGTATTGAAAATATTTTCAAAACATTGAAAAAAAAAATCTGTGAACAGAACCGCAAGTATGGGCGGCTCCACTGTTTGTTTGCTCGGCCAGTTTTATGACAGCTGTATTTAACGGCTGTACGGAATATTTGGTGGTCTACTTTTTTTTTTTTTAATGATACCTTTTGTTGAGTTTTTAAGTGTAGAATACTTATGGTGACCGTTTTTTCATCTCACACACACCAGGAATACACCGTGATTAAAAAAAAAAAACTCACTGAAAGCAATAAACTACATTAAAACTCAGCATTTTCGGAAAAAAATACAACTAATGTAAAAACTGGTGATGTTCTATTGCACTTTTTTCCCCAGACCGATACCAGTACAAGTATTCAGTCTGAGAGTATTCATGTGTACCGTGTAACAATACCTCTCATACTTTTAATACATTTCACTTAACACAATAACAACAAATTGTGAACTAAGATCATTCTTTCTTACGCAGATGATGATTGGCCGATGTGGCTCACTGCCGCAGTACAGTGACAACTACTGCTGAGGAGAATTTTTTTTTTTTGCCCCTAAGCATCAGGGGTAGTAAGTACTCCACGAGTACCCGATACCTTAAAATAAAGCTGGAATTAGCCCGATACTGATACGTGGAATCGATACTCGCCCATCCTGAATAAAAAACACTCTAAGAAGTAATCAAAACTAATTGAATTTGAAAAACAAAACTAAAAAGAAGTATAAACTATAATGAAAAATCCTCATATGCAATCAAGACACCACTGTACTGTATAATATATGGTCTAATATTCAATATTTTGTATTGATATTAGCATGTGCTTGGCAAAATTCATTTGTGGAAGTAATCGTCATCATTCTCACCCACCACAAACCCGAACTCTCGTTTCAACTCATCAGTGGCGGATGCTGGTCTGTCAAGGAGGGGACGCTCAATTTCGGCCTACATCATAAAATGTGTCCGTTAATCTATACGTGAATTCTACTCTCCGTTCCTTTTCAAGAAAATGATCTGTGACCCTGTCATACCAACAAGGCGTCTTTTCCAGGGACTTAACTAGTGTCCCGCTGCTCGGTTAGGACGGAAACTGGTGATGTAGGTCAGTCTGCGAACACAAGCAACTACAATAAAACCCGCCAGAAATAAAAGATTAATTTGTCGCTTGTTGTTTTCAACAAAGAGAGTGCCACTTAGATGATTAGAAGAAGTCTCCAGTTCAACTCAGAACAGAAGGAGAATTGAAAAATGCTCCCACGGATGCCGACACCAAAAGATCGGTGATTGGCTCATTTTTCTGTCAATCAAAAATAGATTCAGCCTCAGACAGATCATCCAATCATCATGCAGAAAAGCCGAGCGTCTGGGTCAGCCGATAAACGCCCACTGTCCATAGATTCCCAGAGACGCTGAGCGTCCGATGGGCGGGACAAAACCAGCATTTATCCAATGACTTGTCTCGTTTCAATGTATTGGGACAACCTACACTGAACTCTCTAGACGCCCAGCGTCCGCGCGGTGGATGCTCACCGTCCACTCAGTTTAAAGCACAGTGATGCTGCGGGAATGAATGAGAAGAGAGTCGCGTTGTAATCAGTAATAAGAAGCTGATTCGGAACAAATGTTGAGCGCGTTATAGCGCATATTTAGTCAATGACATGTACACACAATTGTATGTACACGCATATATTTGGTCACTTATTTTTTGACATTTTAGGGGAAGCTGAGCTTCCCTTGCAGTCTTAGAGCAATCACCTCTGCAACCCATGTACAACAAACACCAATTTCAATGCCTAAAACTAAATTCAGCACAGACAAAATGGTGTGTCAAGACGAATAAGCGCCCAGGCCTTAACCCACTTCCTCGTTTGACCGAGATTGATGCTGCCGCTGCCGTAGCAGTGTGCACCTGCTAGCCTCAACATGAGCGATGCGCTCACGTGACAAGTATGCTAACTAACAAGATGGTGATCGAATCAGCAGGCAGCCAACCATATTATGGTAATGCTGTTAGCAATAACGCGTGGCTAATGGCCGCAGCTTGCTGCGCGCGCCTGCGTGAGGGCCATATCTGCCCTAATCATTTTCTTCTTGTTGCTATTAGCACAGCATTTCACTCCAGCCTGGTTATTGATTTTTGATATGGATATTGATCAAAACATACTATAGACTTAAATGGGCTGCACTACTCAGTTGTCGTCAGCAGAGGCGCTGTTGAGTTACTCTTGACTATTTTGCAAAGTAAAGAAAAACAGTCAGCTATGAGAGGTTGAGCTTATTAAAAAAATAGAAATAGTGTGATCTCTATGTGTATCCATAGTGGATATAAAATATGAAATATATGGTTTATCAGTTAATGTATATGGATGCATATAACTTAGAAATGGATTGGATGGGTTTTATGTCCAACTTAAGTTGTAAGTATTGACCTAGGTTGTCCATTCAACTTAATGCCTTTAAAATAGAAAAATTTTGGTTTTACTTTAATAAGTTGTATATTTTAATGTAATAATTTGTATGATTCCACTTCATAGGTTTCCTTAAGAACCTTTTAACTTGAGTTTCAGTTACCGTAAATTTTACATGTAATCTGTTGTGTGTGTGTGTGTGTGTGTGTGTGTGTGTGTGTGTGTGTGTGTGTGTGTGTTTATCCTTTTTTTAGGGAAATTACAAACCCTCAGGTAAAATTACCTGCTTTTGCCTAAAGTCAGTCCGCCCATGGGATAAGGTGCATCTTAATATATGCACGTACAACATGCAAAATGCCTCCTTGAATCCATCTGAGAGATGGTTTATGACAAGCTGTGCTCCTGTGTTTGGTTCGCAACAGACAAGTTCTGTAGTTTAATTTTTCTTCTGCAAAATCAGAGTCGCGGGTAATCCAACCACCTCACGACATGCCGTACAACACGCGCATCTCCATGTTAACATGTGTAACGCTGAGCCGCCCACCTCCCTGCCCGCCAGTCACGTTCCCTCCTCGCTAACATTTGCCACTCAGCCAGATCAGCTGTCATCTCGGCCTCTCAATCCCCCGACACAGGTGGCGAGGAAATAAAAATGCTAATGTGCAGCTTTCTCCGTGGCGCGTTAACCCTCAAACAATACTTGTAATGTCGATATGGCAACCAGTTATTTTGCGTTTGTCTCACATCCCCACCATTTGTTGTTTGATTCGACTCTCACTGGACGAAACCATTAGTCAAGTCAAGTCAAGTCAACTTAATTGTCAAATGTGCTACATGTGCAACATACAGCACAAATGAAATTACTTTCCTCTCAACCATAGGAGAGAGAGAGGAGCCCCTGCGGGTGCCCGCACAGCCATCAACAGAACAGTTAACATTAAATGCCAAAATAATACAACACAACACATAGGACACAATAGTCGTGCAATCTCAACCACTTTTCTGCGTACATGTTGTTGTTTGAAGCAGTTATAGATGAAAGAGTAGCGAATCACAGTGTCCTTTCACCAGTGGATCAACGATGTCATGTTGAAAATGTGCACACGTCCGCTACAAGCTAAGTTTGAAAGCAAACAATAAGCTGTAGCGTCCATTGACGCGCTCACATCTCCTATCCCATGTAAATCCGCTTCAATTCCAAGCCGCGACTCCCAGTTCCACATACGCGTTGGCGCTCTGCGCTGACCCTCCTCTCTTCTCATCGTCGACTCCACAAGCCATGCATCCATCCAGCCGCAGACTGTCCAACAGCAACGACCTTTTTCGCTGCACAAAGCTGGGCTGTGAAAATGCTGCCCACTGCAGGCGCAAAAAACAATCGCTCCGGGGCTGTCCAGCAACGACAGTCAAATGGCGCCGACATTCCTCCCAATCAAAATCAGTGCTGGTACACACGTGCTGCCGAGAAGGACCAACCACCAAGCACAGATTCTTCTCTTTTGACGAACTTCATGGGAAAAAAAATGCTGAAAACAATACACAGCAGGTCCACACGATGTAACAACAAACACAATGTGACAAAACAAAATACAAAAACAACCAAAAAAAAAAAGAAAAAAAAACAAGACTCTTGAAGAGCACTTGCCAACTGCTGCCTACTCGGGCGCCATCTTGGAAAAACCCCCCAAAAACACAGAAACACAACTTCTACTGCCACAGAGCATTCTTTCACACTGCCTGTGAAAATACTTTTTCGCCTTGTTATTGTGATATGTGCAAGATTACTCAGGTCTTTTACCACCAAAATATTCAATTTTGCTGAGTTCTACATGAAAGGAAAACATGTAAATGCCAGATGTGTCTGCTGTTAGCTGTGTGAGACAAAGCCTCTTTTACACTGACTTTGAAAGCATCTTTTTGTGTCGCTGTTCTGCGTGAAAGGTACTGATAAGGAATGAGGTAGTTGGGTGGAGCCAACATAGACATTTTCCTCTTTCGTCCCGGTATCACAGTCATAACAGAGTTGGGATGCCACCTGTGTGTAAGCGTATTTTGCATTGCTGGGATCCCATGTTGATGCGTGAAAGTTACTGCAATATCCTGCTCTGCTGGATTCTGTGTTTAAGGCACAGGAGGATAAATGTCAGCTCTACTGTTACAGATGCCAATAGCCTGTCGGATCTCTGTGTGAAAGAGGCGACTACCACAGCCGCAAGGCCCATTAATGCCAATTCTTCCCAGATTTTTCCTTTGTTTCTGTTCAGTGTGAAAGGAAGTAACACAGAGTAGAGCACACAACATCCAGCTTCAGAGAAGTACCTCACTAGTATCAGAGCCCAAACTGATCTGAAGTTGAACACTTGATGCCCACATCGCACGCACTGTCATGCATGTTAAAAATTCTTGTCACTGTCCAATCAATGCTGACATGCTGTTACTCAGCAAGATTGTACGATTGGCATGTGACTTGCTTAAACCAAGGAATTACTTGACATGACTTGCTTGAAAAGTAGTTGGGACTTGACTTGACTGGCTTGGTTTTTGCCATGGGAATCTGGGACTTAAATGAAAGTTGCAGGTGAAAACTGAAGAATTATGGCTGACTTGCTCCCACTTCCTGCTGAAAGGACTAAGGAACTTATACTGTGTACTAATACTCTAATTCTGTAAGAAAGGCAGCAGTGAATAAAATGGCAGATCTCGATGTGATGCACTATAATTTGCGGGACCTCTGAGTGATAGTGCAGGATCCATTTTGTCATTCATTGCCTGTTTACAAATTCAGATTCATTTTTTTAGCCTGGTGGATCCCATCATCAGCTATTCGCAAAAACAAACAAACAAACAAAAAACCTTCACTTATTTGTAGTTTTTCCGTAAGATGCCACAAAATGTCGCCAAAGCCTTGACTAATAGGAAAGTACTAATTGGTGTCAATGAAGTATGTTGAAGTTATCCATCTATTCTAAAATCTTTGTATTTCGGGGAAGAGCTCAGTTTAGTCAGCGGAAGTTTTTTTTTAAAAAGTATTAAAAAGCTTACCCCTAAGCCGGGGGTCAGCAACCCGCGGCTCCAGAGCCACATGAGGCTCTTTAGCGCCGCCCTTCGGCTCCCTGGAGCTTTTTCCAAAATTTTTGAAAATGGAAAAAGATGGGGGAATTGTTTGTTTTAATATGGTTTCTTTAGGAGGACAAAAATGACACAAACATTCTCAATGTTTTCCAATGCTTTAAAAATGTTTAGAATAAATATTAAATGTCAACATTTCTGTCGTTGAGGATTTGCGTCATAGCCTGCGACACACGTTTCTATAAGCAGGACAGGATGCCAGGCAGGTACCTGTCGTGAAAACAAAATCGCATTTCATGTACAATTCACAGAGGGTACTGGCATAGAATGGGAATGTGGGTTGCTGAGAGAAGCATTTTTAGCGTGAGACGTGAACTACGATAGTTAACACACTGCAAAAGTGCGTCCCATGCCTCATCTTAGGGGCCTTTATGGCTGTTGCTTATTATGGCATGCGTGTGTAAATGCGTGTGTATGCGCGCGTGCGGTAACGGGTCGATCGCGGGAGGTTGGTTGATCGAAAAGTTGATCTTCGGTCAAAAAAGGTTGGGCACCCCTTCTCTACAGGATGCATTGCAGGGAAAAAAAAAAATTAACCGTGAAGGCTCATTGTGTATTTGTAGCCTATTTAGTCATTTTGATAGTAGGCAAATATAGATTCATACAGCATGTGTTGCCTTCAATGTAAGGCTTATATATAAGGCTTTTAATTTTTTGCGACTCCAGACATATTTGTTTTTTGGGTTTTTTTTGGTCCAATATGGCTCTTTCAACATTTTGGCTTGCCGACCCCTGCCCTAAGCTAACAAACAAGAGAGGTGTCCTTCGATGTCACTGTCGCACGATCAAGTGTGGAAGACCATCTCCCAAGTGCCCAGTTCACAGAAGTCCATTTTGCATCATCTCGCTGCTTATAAACATAGCCCGTCAATATGGACTCATGGACTCCAGCGACATGCTATTGGCTGGCAACTATTTCAGGTTGTACCCCACCTACTGCCCGAAGACAGCTGGGATTGGCTCCAGCACGACCGTTGTGGGATCAGAAAATGGATGGGTGGATGGATGGATGAACTCCAGCGAGTCCGTTTCTGCTTTCACCATGTACGCCGCGAACCTATCCTGCAGTGCTGCATTTAAAAGGAAAGAAGAGGGGCCACTTCAATTGGCTGGGAAGGAAGCAAGTGTTCACTCGCACAGCGTGCGTGTGTGTGTGTGTGTGTGTGTGTGTGTGTGTCTACAAAAATACCCCATAAGAAAGAAAACTCCACCCAAGCGCATGGTAAGATAGACTGCGCTTTGCGTTAGATTTGCATAGAGGACATTACTGTATATAAATTTTTTTGCCTTAAGTTCCCATCTAAAAATGTTTAGAATTGCCTAATTCTAAACATATCACAAACTCGGTTTCTAAAACACTTCAATATCACTTGAATATTATCCAGGGCTTTGGTGTCATCTTGTTCTGTACTAGCAAATCCGGTTCCTTGTCTGTCTACCCACAGCAATGCTAAAACCCTTTCTGATCTCTTCTACCCGATCAGGAGACAGACGGCAGAGGAGCGGGAGGCCGAGAGGCAGCAGGCCAACCGGCTCATGCTCCAGCTCCAGCAGGAAGCCTTCCAGAAGACCCTGAGCCAGCCCCTGCAGCCCGACCCGCTCTGCCTGCACAACTCCTCCCTGTATGCCCTGCAGAACCTGCAGCCTTGGGCGGATGACAATAAGGTGACGTCCGTCACCTCCGTGGCATCTGTTGTGTGAATGTGTGTATGCATGTGTGTGTGGGAAGGATTCTGCTACGTAGAAACCAATGACTCCTTCTGAATGGACACAGTCTGGACCAAGAATGTACAGTACACTACTTACCAAAAAAGTTCATGATATTGGGCTATGTTTTGAAGTTTTTATGAGTAGTCGAAGTGTTGAGTCATTTCCTGCCTTACACCACATTTCCGCTTTCCCTTCAGCTGACGGTCTAAAAAGGCAGGAGGGACCCCCTAACTAATGGACACCTGTGTACATGCCCACCTATCAAGACTGATCCCCCCCCCAACCCCCTCCCTTTTTACCGCTGGGAGCTTCAAGAGGATGCAGAGACTTTTGTGCCCATGTCTGCAAAAAAACAAAAAACAAAAAAAAAATACCCACCTGGATTCTCCCTATGACTTTGTACAATGTAGTAATGAAAGAAAATGCATGTTTAAATCCTTTTCTGTATGCGCTGGCTGGGAGTTCTGCTGTTTGCCAGCACTCCTCATGGACAAGGACTTCCTTACGACGGTCCATCTTAAAGGGTGTTTTATATTAAATGATATTGTGGCTTTTTTGGGAAATAATGACAATTTCTTGTGTTTCTTGTCAGTTTGTGTTCTGGGTCATGACAATTTGAGGTGGGACTAAAAGTGTCAAAAAGGGCCCTTTAAAAACTGTAACTGGAGTGTTTAACATCAATCAAAATTGAAAATATGACAATTGAACAAAACATAATTTGATAAATAACAACAGAGTAAAAGTTAAAAACAATACAAACACACACGACACTAAAATAAGGGCTCAAGTATCATGCTGTGTTGAACACCATGGAATAAAAATGTGTTTTAAGTATGATGACAAAAAAAAAAAAAAAAGAGTCTAATGTTAACCGGGAGGTCGTTACATAGTTTAGGGGAGAGAGAAAAAGCCCACCTATGAGCTTCCACTTGGACTTTTTATCGACAGGAGTGGCTGGGCAGCTGACCTGGGAAACTAGGCAGGAGAGTGGCGATGAAGCAACCCAGAAGGGTAAGATGGTGTGAGATCAAAGTGGCTAGCCTGTGATTTGTAGTTCATAGATTTCTAAATTCAAGCTCAAAGTGTGGCTCTGCCATCAGCTCCACTCTTAGTTGCCATGGCAACAAAATTTGGATTTACCATCGTCCAGTAGGGGAATTGGATAAGGGCTGGCTACCTTGCAAGAGACAGACATAGGGTGTGGAAAGTATACTGTAATTATTGATCCTTGGGCTATTTGGACGCCACAGACATTGTGAAACGTGAGACCGTTTTTTAATTGTGAAATTTAAAACATGTCTTTCAACAAATTGGGATAAGCTTTTGGATGATTGTTGTTATTAGCCTTGTGTTGTCAAGGCGACCAAAAAACAAAGAAAAGAAAAAGACAGCGAGCAGCCGTAAACATTTTGTTATCAGCGGATCCACCCTATCGGCCAAATGTTTTTTCAGCCAAGTCATAACAAAAGATTAGCAATCTGGAAGGTGCAGTAAACACCTCATTCAGGTTCCCTGATCGTAAATGAGCCTTCGTCCTTGTGACATCACGCAGAACGGCCGCGACTTCACCTCCTCTTCACTAAAACTCAAGTGGCCTTTTTGTTTATCTTAGCAGACCAGTGTGTTCCAAAGTAGCATTTTGAGACATCTAAGTATCTGCAAGCGTGGCGCTTGTTGGCTTGTAAATGAGGCAGCGCGCTAGACAAATGGAGTATATGTCCGCATCACTGTTTTGAGCTTCGGAGTTCAACTCTCGGCGCCGGCCTTCTGTGCAGACTCACTTTGTGCTTTCTGGGATTTTCCCGGGGCAGTCCGACAAAACTCTAATTTGTCAATAGGTGTGATTGTGAGTGTGAATGGAACATATAGGCATTACTCCCCAAAACTTTGGGACACAGTGTTTTCGGGTGATGTTTCAGGAAAACCTTAAAATTCACAATGGCCTCTACAGGTCAACTTCATTTGACCTTCTTGAAAGTGTTGAATGCACATATCCAACTGTTCTGAGATTCAGTACTTCAGGCACAACTTCCTGTCCTCCCACAAGCAGCTGAATGGCAAAATTCACAAGAGGGGTTTGATCCATGAATTGAACAAAACATTTCCTGGTTCATTTAGAATTGGTATTTAACAGTCGTTTTTAATCATACTGTTCACATTCTGACATCATGAAATCAGCATACAGATCCTCCAAACACTAAGTAGAAAATCTGGAACAGAGATAGAGAGACTCTAGAGTCATAAAAAGTCATAAAAGTGGGCATCCTTGGAAATTTTCAAACCTTTTGCTGTTCAGCTCCTTGCTGGAGAACAGCAAATAGTGCACAACGTAGTGAAACACTGAGCAGTACGGCTGGGCGATTAATCGAAACTTTGATTTTGGCTTATAACAATATTTAAAATGATAGAATCGAACAAAAATGAATGACGGCATGGTGCATACATACGGCATGAAATACAATCTCTAAGGTCCCAGGTTTTCCCAGTAAACCCTAAGGCTTGTGGGGGAAAAATAAGCTAACAATAAATATATAGAGACAAGGTAAATGCTTATTGACATTATTTGAATTTGGGCAAAGATGTAAGGCATCAAAGGAATGGATGTTGCAAAATGAAAATGGAGGCTTGAATTCCACATATTTACTAGGCCATGATTTACGTGACAAAAAGAATAGTGTTCAACATGGAGGGATGAATGGGCATGAAGCTATGACTGTAGTATTGAGGAGTTGAATAAATGCAAGGTTTCAATGACAAATGGTTTGATTAATTGTAATTTCAACACCACTCAAAATAATCGGGATTATTTTTTCCTGTAATCGCTCAGCCCTACTGAGCAATTGGTCATGTGCATTAATTCAAATTGAGAGGTCAAATTAAGGTCACCTGTAAAGGTTGAACCACATAGTAGCGTCACACTCGAATTTCACCCGAAAGCTGAAATTCCCTTCACGTTTGGTGAATAGGATTAATGTTCCCTGTGGTTGAATAGTGGAAATGAAGGCATCAATGTTTGCATGTCATTTTTGAAAAAAAATCTTGGTGAAAATGTGCCTTACAAGACTATAATGACACGCCAAACCTTTCCCAATAAATGTCAAGGACGTTTTGAAGAAACGTCAACCCTAATCTGTCAGCCGGTGTCTTGCTGCTGCGGAAAGGCCAATGATGTGCTCACCAACAGCTGTCTGCAAAGGCAGCCACCCCCGACAACCCCCGTGAGGCGCAGGGCCCAGCGTTCCGTCGTTACTTCGGGCGTCTCGCTCGGTCGGGATCCTGTCAGCAGCGGCGGCCCGCTCTCCAGGTGACGCCTCCCTCTACCCCCATTTCCTCTGCCACTTTCATGCTCCTGTCTCGGCTGCGTTGAAGACGTGACTTGGCTCATTTTGGAAAAATTCCTGGCTTGGCTGTTTTCATAAGCGTGTATTGTGTTTTACTGCAGGTGCTTAAAGATTTTTTTTTTTATCCCCCGTCACGGCGCTCTCACCCCCCGCCTTCGTCTTCTTTATGAACAAACAGTCGAGCCCCGGCCTCGTATCGGACTTCCTATCTTGTGTTTGCGGGACAACCAGACAACTGTTTCAGCACACACCGTGTGTTACGCTTGGTCTGCGGCCGTCACTTGTCTCCATTCTTTGGAGACATTTAACTCCTAATCAGGGAGGCCATTGAAGCGGCCACGGTTCACTTAGCAGAGCTCAGAGGGGACGCAGACAGCCTGACTGTAAACACTGATGCAAGCTGCCGGTATTGAATATTTAAGTAAGGTCAGACTGCTTGGGAGAAGGCTTTCCCAAACATTTAAAGTCATGCGCCCTTGTTCAACATCCTGACTGAGTTGGCGCACCCCTCTTATAAAAACTATAAAAGTCAAAACAAGCCAGTTTGTGTACACTAGGAGGGAGAGGCGGGGGGAGGTGCATCATCAAAATTCAGAGGGTTAGTACAACTATTTACTTGGTCATTATTGTTACAACTGTGTTTAGCATCGATGAGAGTTGTCGCTGTTTTTTGACCCGTCCGTTGCATGACGCAACAGCAAACAGACGTCAAAAGAAGACACAAACTGTAGAAGACGACAACGCAGAAGACGACGAAAGAGAAAAAAACGTTCATATTATCATTTCAAATTGTAAATTATCGTTACCACTGTATCCAGTGTTTCAGAGAAATAGCTGTCTTTCTGCTTCTCTTAAATGGGATGTGACACAACTTGGGATGGCCCGGTCTCAATACTAGGTATTGGTATCGGGCTGATATCAGCCTTATTTTGAGATATTGGGTACTGGTGAAGGCTGACAATACAGGAAATATTCTCTCGTGCGGACTCGTGTTTGCGCTGTCCAATTTGTCCTGATAACAGAAATTCCTCATTTGGGAAATGAGCATGGTAGATGTCCTTTATGAACCTGCAAGTATGTTGACAAAAATGCACGTGTAACAACACAATCAATAAAATACAAAAATATACTGTCCAAAAACTTTATATAACAAAAACTGCAATACAGGTGTATCCAAAAAAAAACACAACAGTAAAATACGTACAGTATTTTAATGTTTATTTTTTTCTGTCTTGGGAAAAAAATGTGTCTATTTTGGATTGTTTGGTTGGATGCATTCTTTGGTTTATGACAATGTTTGCCTGCGTGTCACATAGTTTTGTTGCTAGTTGCAAGTAACTGTCCCGTTGATCACTGATGTCTGGTAATTCTTGTGCATACTGACGGATTTTTGTTGCCATTGGCATTGCTTCCTCGCTGGATGGTGGCTTGTCATCAGGAGTTGAATCGATGCCTTGTTTTTTAAAGTTTCGTAGATTTGCGTTTTTCCGACTCCAAGTGTCTGCTGGATGCTTTTAACTTTGTGTCCAGCCTTGCTCAAACGGATGCATTTTACTCGCTCCGCTCCAGTCATTACAGTTCTTCTACGTTTCGATGCCATAATCTACACGACGCAAGTGAAGGACGTTAAGTGAATAAAGTTAAAATCATTCACAATTACAGTAAAACGCACGCCAATAAAAACTCACTTACACGTCGTCGTTTCGAATCTGATGATCGAAAAACGCGAAGTGAAAATGTGTCTCGGTGTCGTCGTTCCGTAGCATCGGGTGGGCGTTGCGTGTATTTAAGCTCCCGCGGCATGACGTCTCAATCCGGGTTAAGGGTAGTGGAATTTCCGATTACGTCAGTTCCGGTAACATGTAATATCGTAGTCAAAATGTTAATGCACAGGTTTTTGTTCCGGGTGAAGGATATTCCTTTTCATAGAATTCCGGGGATGGGAATATTTACTGTACCAGCCACAGATACTTAGAGGGAAAGCCAACTAAAAATATGCCTTCACCATATTTCTATGTAGCCCCTATAGTCGAAACAATCTGATATTGAATATTGATTGAGTCTGCTGCTTAATTCCTATTCCACAAACACAATATTAATCAGAAAACCGTGTTAAGACGAGAAAGTCTAAAAAAAAAAAAAAAAAAAAAAAAAAGAGCTGACATCCCCTTTAAGGCCAAAAAGGTCTGATATCTTTCCTTCTGACCGGAAGTTCCAACTCAACAATAGTTGGAGCTGCACTCCGGCAGGATGACACACTGGCAAATCATCATATGTGTCAGAAACAAATAAAGGTCTTTGTTCACCCTTATTTGTTATTATGTTAATTGAAACTTTATGAATGAAAAGTACAACTGGTATCGGTACTCGGTATCGGTATGTACTCAACAGTGAATACTAATACTCGTCCTGGTATCAGTTGGAAAAAAATGAAGACAACAAGAGTGGAACCCCCCCCGTCCCCCCAAAAAAAAAACATGATAACATTTAGACAGTATTCCAGTTTCAAGTTTCGTCTGATACTCCAATATGGCGCGTGACACACACGTAAAAAAAAAAAAAAAAAAAAAAATAGAAAAAGTAGACAAACTGTAAAAGAAGACAACAAAGAAGGAAGAACAAGATGTCATAACATTTTGGATGTTAGGTTTGTATTACTGTTTGAAATTTGGATTATCCTAACCACCATATTTAGCATCTCAGAGCATGCTAATTGACTTTCTGCGTTTCCAATCTGGTATGGGGACACACCAGCAAAATAAGAGAAGCGAGAAACTGTCTGGTGTTTGACACAAATGCAAATGCAAAAAAAAAATAAATAAATGGAGAAAAAAAAAACCACTTTAATGACAAGAAGATGGTCCACCGGTGATAAAATTTCAGAGAGTAAGTATGATTGTATTAAATGGTAATTATCGTGACTATCATACTGAGATGCTTTAAGAGTAGTAGTCATCCTTGCCCATCATTTCCATATCAGGTGCTTGACGGACACTACAATAGACATAATAATATAACTGCAACCTGGTTGTAAATCTTATTATCCTAATTAATGCATTGGGGGAAAAAAAAAAACCTCTTTCATACTTGAAGCTTGTTTTTGATGGAAGGTTGTTGATAGAATATTTACAAAGAAAAAAAACCTCAACTTCTTGTTGTTTGCATCCCAGTATAATCCACTCAGTCATGCAAGCCGATATTTATTTCCTTCAAAGGACAATTCGGCCGCTTGATACTGTTTTCTGCTAAAGTGAGACTTATTTATAGAACAAATCCAAACAAGAAAAACCCCATGCACAAAGTGTTTAACCCTCACTAATCCACACGTAAAATTCTGGCTCATGTGTTGCTCCCAGTGCAACATTTGCTACTCTAGACAATGCAGAGCTTCATCAGGCCGTCTCAGTAAAGACGAGGCTTATCTAACATGTTTATTTAACGGCGTCTCGACCCGGCCTGCTGCTTCACCACACCACGCCATTCCCAGCTGTTGTGTGTAGTGAATTCCGCTTCGTCGCCTCTTAAAACTTCTGCCGAATTTCTCATTTATTTACGCAATACATACGAGTTGTTGTATGTCAGCAGCTCTGCGGTTTTGATGAAGCTTTTAACAGCCCAGATAAACCCTTCATAAGTATACAGGCCACGATTTATCTACTATGATGGCATTCCCAGCTTGCTGTCATATGTCAAACGGTCCGAGCTGTTTAAAAATTTTTTTAAAAAAACAAATAAAATGAAGACACACAGCTGAAGAAATATGGACTGGAAAAAAAAAACAACCTAAATTATGTTTGTCACAAAAATCTGATTTGTGATCTTAACTGATTTCCCTCCTCAGCTGACAGAAAAAGCAAATTCCGATGACATTATTCAAAAAATATGGGCTTCATTTTTTTCACCCTGGGTTTTACCTGATAATTCAATCTATAGTTGATCAAATTCACTGACAAGATGTGCTGAAATCTTTGGTGACGCTTGGTGTGACGAATGGGGTCTACCGCTACTTCATTCCAGAAAATTCTGTCGCTATACACTTGAAGTATACAGTCTCTCAGTCGAGACGTACCACTTTAAGTCACTTCCTTGACACCAATTACCACTTTCATGTTAGCTTTGTTGCAATCTTGTGGAATCTCTTTTTTTTTTTTTTTTTTTTTTTTTTTTTTTGAGCGATCAAGTTCAGATTTGGTTCCACAAAAGGTGAAAATAGGTACCCTATTTTCACGACCATAAGGCGCACTTAAATGTCTTAAATTTTCTCCAAAATGGACAGGTTGCCTAACAATATGGGGCGGGGTGTCTTGTGTAGTCACTGAGTTCCAAATTCTGTGAATGGTGTCGCTGAGCGCTGCACTTGACTGACCGATGTGCCGACACGCTGCTTATATAAAGGAAAGGCGGACGTTACAGTGGGAAGGGTGGGCGTGAAAGAGGACGCTAAAGGCATGCCCCCCAGTACATGTAAAAAGTGCCGGGATGTGCATTGTGCTAAACAACATCGGTTTGGCGAAGGGTCCCCGAAAATGGCACCTACGAAGAGACAGGCTTACGAAGCACAGTTTAAAATGCAAGCCATCAGTTAGGCGGAGGACCTCGAGTATAAACACGAGATAATTCAAGATGAACTCATCCATGGTGCTTGGTGCTTCCGTTTTATGAAACAGCGCCATCTATTCATCCAGGTAAGGACGACCGTGGCGCAGCAACATCCGGCGGATTACAAGGAAAAGATGGCCAACTTCCGCTCCTACTGCAGTAAAAAGTGTAATGTTCTGCTTTGCATTAAATAAAGACGCTTTTTGGGAAATTTTAATCCTTTATTCTGCCGCTCTGCTGGCCTCACTTGGCTTCCATTACTGACTTTTCTCTCAACCAATCCCCACATTCCTACATGACGCTTCCTAAAAGAAACGTTTTCCGGGCTGGAGTCATCGTTAAGGCCAATCAAAAAGGCTGGATGGACGAGGAGAAAATGAGAAAGTGGCTGAGTGAGGTGTACTGTACGTGTCATCGTCCCTGTTGATCTATGACTTCATGCACGTTTTTCACAGCGGCTGTGAGTTGGCCAAGTGCAGCAAATCAACTCGGAGCTTGACATCATTCTGGGAGGCTTGATGAAGGAACACCAATCGTTGGACATCGGTGAAAAAAAGGCGTTCAATGTTAAGTCGCGAGTGGCATGGGAGCAATGGCGAACACAGCTTTACTAAAACTGGGAGGCATCGCCGGGCGAGTTACGCCACAATTTCTGAATGGATTGTGAATGCATGGGCTAATGTGTCTGCTTGCACTGTTGTTCTAGTTTGCGAAAGAGCGTACGACAACGAGATTGAGCCTGACAATGACGCGAGGGAACCTGCTCATCCATTCATTTCAGATACAGAAGATAAGGACAATGATGGATTTGTGGATTGATCAAAACATAACGTGAGTACATTTTTAAATACTTCAATAAACGGAAACCAAACTCAGTTTTGCTTTCGCTGCCTTTTTAAAAACATGTTAACGGGCATGCATGCTACCGTATTTTTTAAGATAGCGTACGTTTTACCATGCCTGCGTCCAACAATGAAGTGAAGCCATCTCGTTACCTCTGCGTCCCGCGTCCTAGACGCATAATTTTCCCGCGGGACGCACAGTTCCAAATAATGTGCGTTTTTGGGACGCAAGGAAATTTCTCAACCAAAACAAAAAAAACATACGGTAAATCTTTTTTCCCAGCGACGATCGCAGTTTGACCATCGCTGCCATTGTTGTTTTGATCTTGCGTTAAGTAATCTCGCGTGATGAGATTTCCGTTCTCCCGAGACGAGATTGGCGAAATCGGCCTAAACCTCACGGGAAGCAGACGATTGCCAAGTTGTGTAACATTAAAACAAGTGTTGCGAGAGTTTATTGCGGGGATATCACAGAGGAAGCAACTAAAGTTGGATAGTTTTTGGCGATGGTAAGTTGACTTTGAGAAAGCCTTGCATCATTGGAAGCAGAGTAAAGAGAGGAAAATTTATTAACACAAAGACTGAACAATGGGATGAAATAAAAATCTATTTCTCAGCAAATCTTGTATGCCTGAATTATGAAAATGTTTGCAGCATTTGTTTGTAAGAAATAAACCTATTATCAATGTACAGTATATTGTTGGTGTTTGTGTTGTTGTCACCTGCAATTGAATAAGTAGACCATTTCAGAATTCGTAAATTGGGACTCTCTAAAATGCATAATGGGACTCATACTTTTCCGATCAGCGAGTGCCTGGGACTCGCAGGACTCAAACTGTAAAATTATCACTGGAAGTGCATCTTGTGTATCTGTTAAAAACAGAAATAGCACCCATAACTGACACAACACTGCGCCTCTTAATACGGTGTGCCGTATGTTCGTGAAAATATGGTAAATAACAAGTAGCAAATGACCAGAGGTTTAATGTAAATGAAATGTATATCAATTTCAGCCGTTCTCCCTCAAATAGGCGTTGAGTGAGCCGTCGACGTGCAGATGTGCTTCCCCTTCAAAGAGTTTGGCCATGCGTGAAGACATGTCATTCCTGTCGGGTCAAAATTGACGCTTTTGGCCCCTGCATGTGACTCAACACCTGCTGTGCAAATGTAGTGACGTGAGGCTAGAATGGCAACTGACAAGCCGTTCAGCTGGCTGGTGTGCCATAATTCCAGCGGACACGGTTCGGCGGCAAATAAAACACAGGAGCGGTCAAGGTGATCTTTGCACGCACGGTTTAAGAAGAGAAATATAAAGAGATACAGTATGAGGTGATGAGTAACACCAACTGAACATGAAAGAGGAATTTTCACGTGTTTTATTTTTCCTTTGGCTCTGAAGCCAACAGGGCCCATGCCATCATTAAGTTTACAATATTGTACGAGGGTTATTTCTCCTCTAATGTTCTCATCTTATTATAAGTATTTTTTTTTTAACAACCTCACAAATGTCTGTTTTATTTAGTTCCCATCAACACACCTGGTGTTAACAAACCACTATTTCTCAATAAAAGCTGCAATTCGTGAATACAGCAAATCAAGAATGGGTAAACATTTGTGCTCAAGGGCCACATTTGATTATGAAAACGCACGTCATTTGTTGATGAGGTAGATGGGATCATAAAAAGAAAATAACAGGCACCTGCGACATGGAAGAAGATATAGGCAGTACAGTATAAAGACAATTACAAGATTTCTATTATGTTGACAGCTACAAAAAAATGATAAAAGGTGAATGCATTTTCCAAAAAAACGCCAGCTTGTGCCAGTGAACACATTCAATCTTATCTAATATTACATGCAAGGTGTATTTTTTAAGTTTAATTATTAGTGAATTTAGCTTTTATTTATTTATTTTTATGTTGTTTTCGTGATGCATCAGTCAGTTCAGTCCTGTTAGAATTTAGCTGAATCCAGGGATTTGTTTTTGCAGAGAAGGGTATTGTTTCATTGTGCTTACAACTGAGTTAGCAAAACAAATCTTGTAGGGGTATACTGACAATAAGATTTCATTTTTACTTTTTGGACTTTAAGTATATTTGAGAGATTGCATTTTTCGATCTTCATGTTTTGTTTTTTGTTATTCCTCGATCAACTTTTTTTTTTTTTAGAATCTTTATTTGAACAAGTTATAATACTACAATTCTCAACAAACACAAAACAAAATGAACATGTTATTAATACATATACATATTACAAACATTGAAACAAAAAAGAAGCCAGGGGATTTTAAACAAAAATTTCAAATAAGGAGCATATAGCCAGAGTTTTAATAGCTTTCTTGTTTTTAGAATCCATAATAGAACTTAGGTACTGCTTTACTTCTGTTTCAAAAATTAAGAAAAGAGGTTTTAAATTACTCCATCTGGATTTGTGGATATGGAACTTGGCGAGAATAATTATTAAATTTATAATGAAGGTTTGTTT
Organism: Hippocampus comes; assembly: GCF_001891065.2. NCBI lineage: Eukaryota > Metazoa > Chordata > Actinopteri > Syngnathiformes > Syngnathidae > Hippocampus > Hippocampus comes. The sequence goes on from NW_017805992.1 coordinate 783,227, forward strand.
CGTATTTTTTTCCTTACTTTCGTAGAACCCAAATAGTACATTTTTCCAGTATAGTATAAAGTCAGAGTCGATACGATCAATAATAAATCTGGATACAGCTTTCCAAAATGTGTTGGTATATGGGCATTGCCAGAACAAGTGAACCATAGTTTCAGGGTACATTCCACAAAATGAACAATCAACAGAGATGTCTTTCTTGAACCTAAGAAGATAATGCTTGGTGGGATAGTATTTGTGTATCATTTTAAAAGAGATTTCCCTTACTTTATTAGTCAGAAGGTATTTGTATGGGAGAGACCAGATTTTTCCCCAGTGTAGATTATCAACAAAATCAGACCAGTAGGTAATAATGTGTGGGAGTGGTGAAATATCTTTTTGAAACAGGGAACGTATGTTACGGTT
>NW_017805992.1:784848-829610 GCF_001891065.2 Hippocampus comes
TATAGTCGTTATTTAATAGAGAAATGGGTCTCCAGTTTTCAATGAAGGTATGATCTCGTTTAGGTTTTGGTATTAAAGTAATCAATCCCTGTGTTAAAGAAGGGGGAAGACAACCTTTCTCGATGCTTTCTAAAAAAACTTCAAGGAGAAATGGAGCTAAGTCTTTTACGAAGGTTTTATAAAACTCTGCTGTGAGGCCATCAACTCCAGGGGATTTGTTCGCTTTGAGGCGTTCAATAGCAAAAATTACTTCTTCTAAATTAATATTCCTATCACAGAAGTCTTTGTCGCTTTGAGTTATCTGTGTGACATTGCTAATAGAATTTAGAAAAGAGGTTGCCGAGTGTTCACAGTAGTTGGACCGATAAAGGTTACTGTAAAATTTAAAGCAGAAATTGGCTATGTTTTTTGGGTCGTCAGTTATGATGCCATTAACATTAAGTTGCTGTATCAACTTGATTTTTCGATGGTGTTTTTCTAGATTAAAAGAAATACGATGAATTTTGTTCGCCTTCCTCGATCCATCTTTTCCTTGATCTTACAAACGCTCCCTTAGCTTTGTTAAGATATACTTCATTTAGTTTAGCCTGTTCTGAATTTAGTAGTAGTCTGTCTTCATCTGACATGTTATCAGGGTTTTTTAGGGATAAGTCGATTATTTTAGAGACTATCATTTCTTCTTCTAATCGACACGCTTTAGCTAAATTACTGCCATATTTCCTAAGGTACTGACAAGTCTCAAATTTAAATAGTTCCCAGTTGCTACGAAAAGAATTGTCAACTTTTGCTTTGTTCCAAAACTTTTTAAGAAGGCATTCAATATCAGATTGAACCTTTTTATGTTGTAATAGAGAGTTGTTAAGCTTCCAGTAGACACGTTTACATATTACCTTAGGCCTTCAGTGACGTCACACACATGAACACAATACTGTACAGGCTCGTCAAGCAGCACTTAATTTCAGGAGCATTTAAAACCATCAAGTATGTTAAGATTTTGAGATATGAGCCAGAAGTCGATACGTGACCTCCTGGTGGCATCTCTATAACTCCAGGTGAATCCTCGATCAACTTTACGACAGCTCTCTCTAGCGTTCACCCACAGAAGAAATCCAATCCCCTTTGTCCCGCCTCTACTTCGACTCTATTGGCTCAAACTATTGGCGCCGTCACGCTGTATCTCCTGCCTCTTCTATTGGCTCGGCCAGGCGTCCGTCAGGGCGTTCTGCGGAAGTAAAACCCCATTACACACAACAACAAATATGGAGGGCGATATTTCAGATATGAACAGACCTCAAATGTATTTATTCGGTGAGCTCTTGCATTCAACAATAAAAAATATTTAGCATTTTTGCCTGACGTATATAATACGTTTAATTGAACGACGCTGTTAGTGTAACAGGCTCATTTGACCGCCCCAGGTGGATCTTTTGTTAGCAAGCCGCGGAATAAAGGTCATAAAATGGCACATAATCGTACCTCAAATTTCTCCACGTCTCTGTCGTGTCGACTTGCAGTTTGCACGCACGTGGCATTTTTTACATGTCTCTTGTCTTACTCCAGGTTGTACCCTCAAATCAGACAAACGGGAGTACAAAGTTGATGTCGACGACGATGAAACGGAGCAACAGCTGTCTCTCAAAGCGGTAAGGCGTCCATAAAACCAGTCGAAACAACAGTGGAAAGGTGGAATATAAACAACAGCAACTGTAGCGTTTGTTCAAAATTCGTTGCTTGGAAGCCCGTACACGCACACATACACACACGTACACAAATGAATCAGCGCCAATTTACATAGACTGGCGCGAATCTGCCATCTTTTGTTTTGTCATCTGATCGTGGTTAGCTCAACTATTATATATTGCAAGGGAAATTAAATTTATTACGTTTTAAAGGAAACATTGATTTCCATGCATCCATCTTATTCACTGAACGAGTTATCCCAGCTGACTGGGTGACTCAACATAACGCTAGCATAATATTAACAGACATTGAAAAACGCCACAGATGGGCTAGTTGTGGTTATAATGCATCAACGATGGGATATTCAAACACAAACAGTGCAGTAACACATGTATGCAGACAATATGCCACAAGCCTGTATTAATCTTATGCAAAAGAAAGTAGTATTTAATTACAGCAGTTTTGAGTCGATTAAATTAGTTGCGAATCTGTTCTAAATTGGCAAGCATGACTGTGTTATACTGCCAACCAGTGGCCAGTCATGCACACCCGAAGGAACCACAATTCATTAATCAAATCGTGCAAACTGTTTAATTTGTTAAAAAAAAAAAAAAAACACGATTCACAGCTGGAACGGAGTAGTTAATTTTCCATATGATTTCCATTTCAATGAGGAATGGTCGCCAAGGGCTATTGTATTTCCCTAACACCAATTACTACGTTTTTATTAGTGAGGGCTTTGGGGCCATTTTGTGGCATCTTGGAGTGGAGTGGAGAAAGAGCACAAAAGATGTACTTGAGGATAGGTTTGATGCAAAAAAAAAAACCAACATGTAAATTGGTGAATAACAAACTGCAAACATGTTAGGGGTTCACTGTATCTAAAGAAATGCAACAATCGCTAATCGTAATTCAACCCAAATGTTTTAGTAGCATGACTATCTTGTTTATACACACTTATATGTGTTGTATGCTGTACCCTGCCGCTGTGTCAGGCTTGCCTGGGAGCCGAGGCTGAGGACAAGTTCCACACGGTGGAGTTGGAGGCGCTCACTTATGACGGAAAGGCCACCAAAGTACCGCTGGTTGTGCTGAAGCCATCTGTGCTGCCTTCTGTGAGTCAAAATCAGTCAAAGAAAAAGAAAATCTACATTTTACATGCGTTTGTGTGTGTGTGTGTGTGTGTGTATGTGTGTGTGTGCGTGTCAATGGCTGCTCACGAAAATCCGTACTTGCATGCGTACGTGTGCGCTAAATCCTATCACAGAAATTTGACATGAATATCCCTTCTTAATTTTCTAGATGAGTTTAGGTGGATTTGAGATCACGCCGCCAGTTACTTTCCGTCTCCTGTCAGGTTCCGGACCGATACACATAAGTGGACAACATTTTGTCAGTGAGTATTCACACGTTGGCCCTTTTCATTGTACTAGGCCAGGGATGGGCAATTTAAATGCTGGAGGGTCTGCAATTTTTCATCAGTGCTATTATGAGCACATAGGGCCGCACACTTCCTAACCAGACGTATAGCAAAAATGCCACTTCAAATCTGTGCAAAATATATGCTCTTAATATATTGCTTGTTTCGTAATACATTTCTCAATGCATGGACTGTATTGAACATCCACCTTCTAAACTCAACTTCAAAGGGTTTGAAGCAAAAAACAAAATAGCCAAATTCTGTGATCCATCCCCCACCCCACAGCTTTGTTCTGACGGTTGACTCCAGTGCTGTCGCCCAGAAAACTAGCAGACAAGTCCGACATTAGCTGAGAGCTCACGATTTGAGGCTAACCCCGATCGCTGCTGGGCTTAATCGATTCATATCAACGATGAGGAGCAAGGGTTGCGACACAATGTGAAGCTTTATTGCCAGATTATTGTATTCAATAATGCTCAGACAACAACTGTGTGTTAACGAAAACTTAATTCATCTTCAAATAACAATCGCCATGACACTTTATGGCACCTGTGTTTTTACTGTCGGAATACGGCAGCTCGTCGAAGCGTACATAATGGTGGTGAGTGATATGTGAAAACATTACTTTTTATTTGTTTCTGGGTTGGTCTTTGAAAATATGTCTCCACTTGAAAATGTCTACTTACCCATCCATGCCTGTTCTCCGCAAAGTTAAAAAGAATAAAACTGAGGTGATGAAATTCAACATTGAGTTGTTACTTCATGTCTTTTGCTCAAACAAACACCTAGTGTGTCTCTATTATGCTCGGCATTTGTCGAAACTAAAAGTTTAAAAATTGTGGATTTTTATTGTGTTTTTGGGACAGATGGGTTCGGCCCCAAACGCACCGATAAACCTGATGAATACAGAAGCTATCGAAAATAGATGGATAGTTGAAGATGTAAAACTGAGTATAAACTGACTTATTTTGCTTTGTAAGGTGTGAGAGATTCAGACAATGGCGAGGAAGAACACAACACATCGCCTGTGAAGCGTCCAGCTAGCCAGATGTTGGGGAAAAAGGTTTCAAAGGTAGCTCTCACATTTCTTTTTTTTTTTTCAATGGCTGCTCACGAAAATCGAGCAGCTTTTAAGACTGACAAAGCGATAGACTCATATACCAATGTTTGACTGAACCCAAACACTGAGATGTGCTGGGAGAAGTGTATTTCTTTATTTACTAGCAACATATGGTGACCGGCATAACAATAAATTCCACTAGACGGCAGAAGGTATTATTAACCTGTGTATCCACCAATTGGCACTCATATAACAGAATAACACTTTTGTGTCTCGCTAATCTAACACTAAATCACAAAATTTGTGGTAACTTGAGATGAGATTATCTCACGGTGTCATCCCATTTATGTCACTATTACAGAGTCTATGGTTTGCCCACAAAATATCTGCCATTGTTAATGTTGATGGGTTTTACATTTGTGATTTCAAAAAAAAAAAAAACTAAATATTTGGCTTTTTTTCTTGCTATATTATTTGAAATTTGTATTATAATTTACTTGCTTTGCCACATTTAATTGGTGCCAAATGAGCCATTCCAAATCAAATTCTTGTAAATAATTGTAATATCCACAAAAAAGATTCCAAGATGTGCAAAACTCTAATCTATGTTTCCTTGTTCTTATTCATGTGGCAGAAAAAGCTAAAAATGGACTCTGACGAAGACAGCGAAGAGGAGGAGGAGGAGGAGGAGGATGATGATGAGTATGTTTTTTTTCCTTCCTATTTATGATAATTTCATTGGGCAAGTTCATCAGTCTCAAGATTTATGTTATTATCTTTTGTTATTTTGTAGTGATGATGAAGATGAGGATAGTGATGAAAATGAAGTCACGCCCCAGATGAGCGTCAAAAAAGTAAGCCGGGTTGATTTGGCCGCTTTTTGAAGTGAATGATCATTATAGATTAGTTGCATTCTTCCATAAATTCTGCCGGACTACATTTAGGGTTTATCTCACATTATTTTAAGGGCTGCAACGATTACCGTATTTTCAGCACTATATGGCACTCCGGAATATAAGGCGCACCTTCAATGAATGGCATATTTTGAAACTATTTTCATATATTGGGCGCATTGCATTATAAGGTGGATAGAATAGAAGCTACAATAATGGCTGCGGTTGCATTATGGATCCACTAGATGGAGCGATACTAAAAGGGAATACAATACAATACAGCTTTATTTATATAGAGCTTTCATAACCTCTGCAGCTGTAACAAAGCGCTTTACAGAACATTTAAAATACTACGTCCAAGAAATCAGAATATTGATCCGTATGTAGCTCCCTCAGGATGTAGCATGTAGCACTACACAAAGTCCAGTTTATTCCCTGGCATAAATACAAATGGCATAACAAAACGATAAATGAAAGACAAAAGTTATGAAAACAATTGATTCAACAAAAGGACACAAACCTGCTGGGCTCACATCCACAAGGGGTTAAATAGCCTTCAAAGTCTTGCTTGTCTTCTTCTTCCTTTGTTTAGTCAGTAGTTAACTGTTTTTCGTATGATCTTCATTTGACAATGGCTGCGCAGAGCTCACAAAGTCGTTGTCTGTTTGAGTGTTTGTTGACTAATGCACATGCCAATTAGTGTCCAGCAGAACCCTTTTACGTTACAATTGGTAACGAGATGGCATCAGAACACAGAGGGAAACAACTCAACGGGAAATATAAAGATCCAATAACGAAGGGTGTATTCAAACCCGCTCTATTTAGTTCACTTTAAACGAGCTGCGCTGGTCTGTTTATCAGGGATGGCAATTTTTCGCGGATACGCGGAAATCCGCCGTTTTATTTCTTAAATTGATAATTTTTGTGAATCGTCTAAATCCGTTGAGAAAATTTTAGGGGGGGTCAGGTACCATATCGTCGAGTTTTCACGAGCTCTCCCGATCAGTCTTTCCATCTTCCGATTGTAAACAGCCCTGCGAATGGACTTGTATGATGTCTTACTTGTTGTGATTGGTCATTATATCGGCAAATGCAAATCACAACCAATCCGTGTTCGCCTTCCTAAACCCCTTTCTCGCGAATGCCGAATGTTATCGAGACTCGCGACGAAGCTTGAGTATATAATGATTAATATATCTTTATTAGAAGCATAAGCGTTCTTCATTGCAGGCATAGTCAATGATTGCAGGCATAAGCGTTCATCTTTGCAAGCATAATCAATTTATCTTTGCAGGCATAAGCTTTCTTCTTTGCGAGCATAATCAATCAATATCAAAATAACAATAATAACATTAATAATAAGCGAATGTATGATAACTAAAAATAATCAATCTATCACCTATATATCGTAAACAGTGTGGGACTTCACTATCACTGTATGAGGTAAGAATCAACAGCTTTTTATCACATTTACACAACACTTGAATACAAGTAATGAACAAATCTTAAATATGGCAGGGAATGTGTTTCCTTTTTTAGTTTTGATTTTGAGCAGCAAATTTGAAGTTACACATTGGTGCTCACCAGGAATGCATAAGCAAAATTGCACAAATTTTCAATTGAAAGAATAGTGAACAATCCTGTGAATTTTTTCCGTTCAAGTTTCAAATCGTGTACAAATTGAATACACTTCATCTTCAGCATGTTTAGTGCCACTTTTGTAAGTGACCACGCCCCCGTCCAGGCCACGCCCCTGTCCCGGCCACGCCCCCTTCCGCTTTTTTTCATCTCTAGCCATTGTCATCCCTGGTTTATGCAGGTTTAAATGCACACAAACGAATCCTGGCGTGGATCAAACAACTGGACCAAGAGCCACTTTTTGATGTGATCTTGGTGCGCTTTCAAATGGCTCGGTGCAGTTTGCATTCGGTGTGAATACCGCACCGTTTACAGGATAAATGGAAATTTTGGACTTAGTCACCATAACCCAGCATTGTGGTAAATATTAGCCCATAGTGAATGTTGGTCATACCTTCGACTTTTGTTTAGCCACACTGCTGCCAGCGCGTTGTGGATCAAGGCAAGCAGAGCACACACGCTCCTGCTGGTCACTGCACGCAGTCGCCAATGCACTTCCGAAATGTCGAAATGTAGCATTGCGAAACCTGCATTGAATAAGCTGCTCTTGACACTCAAAATCATTTTGCAGCTCTAATAACAGCACAAATATACAGAACAAGAATGCAGCACGCAGGAATCGCATGGTTTCCTCCATTTCCGGGTTTGTGGCCTATGTGGCGCCCTCGTCATTCCTGCCCAACGGGAACACCGATCATCACACGCGTCGACGGGTGTACAATACTGTATATGGTTCACTTGCGAAACGTACAGTGTGAATAAGAACTTGGGCTGATCAATTAATTGCATTTCCAATATAATCACAATTTGACAAAACATGATACAGTAATCGCAAAGACTGCAATTTGGTGAGTCATTACTGTAAAGAAGCAGAGGGGAAAAGAGAATGGGGGGGCGCAGATGTTTATGTGTGTGTGTGTGTGTGTGTGTGTGTGTGTGTGTGTGTGTGCGTGTGTGTGTGTGTGTGTGAGTCATTACTGTAAAGAAGCAGAGGGGAAAAGAGAATGGGGGGGCGCAGATGTTTATGTGTGTGTGTGTGTGTGTGTGTGTGTGTGTGTGTGTGTGTATTGTGTGTGTGTGTGTGTGTGTGTGTGTGTGTATACATACACAACATTCAAAGCAAATGTACAGCATATTTTGTGTTTTACTTTGATGTCAGGCTCACAGTGAAGGGCTTGATCCCGTGGGCCGGCCGCATTTGGCCCCCGGGCCGTACTTTGCCCATGTCTCATTGAAAATATGTTTTAAGGTACAAGTTTCCTAAAAATGTCAAAATAAGAAACACACATACACATACACTTTATTAAGTCAATTTTTATATGATGGTTATCACAAAATTTCAGGAAACAGTTTTCAGTTGTCCACTGGGTGTCAGCAGAGGCAGAAACTTGCTTCTGTCTCAAGTCCTTTTGTTTCCAGCTTCATTCAAACTCCCACAGACTGTTTGTGTCCTGTGGCAATGTTTCATTTGCCTCCAGCTGCGCCTACCACCCCTGCACCCACTGACCGGCCACCTTTTTTTTTTTCCCCCAGCCTCCATTGTACGAGGCAAAAAACATGACCTTTTTCATCCTGTTCACTCTTGCGCCCACCTGTTTTCGCTGAGTAAAACACAGGTTTCGCGTGGCGTTATGGTCGGATTTCTCCTCTGTAATCTACGGGATTCTCACTGTCTCACCAACAGGAACACACTATTTCATGACTCTACTCACACTCATTTGCACACATGGATGCATTATTTTGACACAGAAATTTGCAGAAAGTGCTGATTAATTCATACCAGCAATGTGCAGCGGAACATCTCCAAAACTGAACACTGATTGATTTCTAAGGTATTAAATTATTACTCACATTTGGAAAAAAAACATGGATTTTTTTTAATCATGCACCTCTTTCCAGTTGAATTCCCCCCATAATAGGTGATTTTGGAAACAAAAAAAATGTAAGCTCCACACCTAAAAATGGCTAAAAGCCTGTGTTTGAGTTTTATTTATTTTACTTTTTTGGGGGGAAACATTCATTATAATTCTCACTTGGGGAAAAACAATTTTGTTTAAAGTAGCCGTTCACAACATTTTTAGACATTTCCCCCAAAGCCTGCTTTATTTATTTATTTTCCTTTAAAGGTTTTTTTTTTTTTTATATATAACTGTTTTAATTATGATTTAATACAGGGGTGGGCAATTAATTTTGCAAAGGGACAACATGAGAAACTGGAACGCTTGCTGAGGGCCCAACATGCTCACATTATCTTTGTATGATTTTTAATGTATTTGGAAAAAACACATTTTCATGTTTCAGTAAATTTCTATGTGCATTGATATGATTAGGAAATACACATTTTCAACAAAACATTGCTAATATTAGGACCACTGTTGTCATTTTTGAGAGGTTGAAAAAGTTGCAAATTATAGTGTTGCAAAAACATTCCTAAATTGGCAACACTGCAGACACAAGACTCTTGCTTGCTAACTTGCTTTTACTACTATCCATACGTGTGCACCTAAAATAAAAGCACAACATTCAAAGCTAATGCACAGCATATTTGATGTTTTATTTTGATGTCAGGCTCATAGTGAAGAGCTGGAACCCGTGGGCCGGACGAATATGGCCCCCGGGCCGCATTTTGCCCATGTCTAATTGAAAATATTTTTTAAGCTACAGGTTTCCGAAAAATGTAAAAAAAAAAAAAAAACATTTTGAGTTCCACAAATTTATCATATTTGACCTTTTATTTATTACTTTTATAAATAACCTTGGGTGGAGTAATGTTGAGTCTTTCAGCCTTCAGCAACATAAAAGCCCCTGTTTTTAGATACATGACTTGTCATGTACAGTATAACCTTTTTTTTTCCCCCCTTCATTTTCATTTAAACCACACTTGGGGTGGGGTGAAAGGCTGAACACTCCCAAACATTGCACAGTTGAGACTTTCCAATCTTTGAAAGGCATACCTCCTCTTCAAGATTGGCACGTACTTTGTTCCCCCTGCAAAACACTCTTTTCAAAAAAAATCATTGAGTTTTAAAATGGCATTTTATCGACGACATGTTTGTATTTAACCCTTCTACTTATTTTTCTAGAAATCAGAAGCGATGCACCCCCTTCAACATGCAGACTCAGTTGACGTACCCTGCCCGACCTAAATAAAGCCACATATGTAAAAACAAGAGAGTAAATGTGTAATTTATTCTAGATTTTCGTAACACTTGTTACTTCGCACATCCTGGTGGGCACTGGCGCATGCAACTTTTACTCTCCACTTCCTGAGCTGGAGTCTCAAGGGATTTGCTGTCACCATGCATGATGGTTTCAACTCCAACGTTTTGTTTGACTTTTGCTGCATATTTTTTCCGAGATCTCCAAATTGTTGCACTTTGCAGGTTGTACTCTATACTTGTAATGTCTTGTAGGATTACTTTGCACACGCACAACTTTTTTTTTTTTTTTTTGTGTAAGCCGACATATCTTTGTCCCTCTGTCATCCCACTGTTAATAATAAGATTGGTTTTTTTCATCTCTCGTGCCACTTCAGCCCTGCACCTGGCCCTCGCCTTTGAACGTGTTTTGCGTGTCTCTGCAATCGCTTTCAAGTGTGTGTGTGTGTGTGTGTGTGTGTGTGTGTGTGTGTGTGTGCGTGTGTGTGTGTGTGTGTGTGTGTGTGTACCAGCCCAATTTCTGCGTGTGATTTTTCCTCGCTTTGACGAAAACACACGGGTCCAAAGAGAAGTGGTGCCAGGGTGAGAGATCAAAGCAGGGCAGATGCGCATACCTGCGACATGAGCGCCGATCCTCGCCTCGGGGTCGGATGACAGCTGAGCGCGTCTGTCACCTGTTGATTTATTCTGTTGTCCACTCCTTCCTCCATGACCCAAGCCCATGTCTTCACGTTGTTTGTCCACGAGACCATAGATAGCACTTGGAAGATATAAGTCAATGACCAGATAGCTTGATTGGTGAAACTGCATGAAAATGTTGATATTTTTCAAACGTAGAGTGAGTTAAGCCCTAAAAAAAGTTGACACATTTGCATGATTTTAGTGGTCAGTTTTAATGACTGAGAGGTCGTTGATTTGATAAATGGGGCCTTAAAATGTACAGGGTGGGCCTGACTTGGACTCGTTTGGACTGTATGTCTCATTTTTATGAAAAAGGCTTATTTTATTTCTTTATGCTGTATACTTAACAACTTTTTTCTTTTTTTTTTTTAATCCAAAATTTGATTTGCTAAGACGTCGCTGTAGTTTGCAGAGTAATGGCTGCATTAATTAAATGTGTACTTTTTTTATTGATGAATTTATGTCTGTATATGCTCTTATAATCCATAGTTTATAAGACTTTGTCCTTATAAATCTACGATCAAATGAGTCATGAATTTAAATTCAGCTCATCAAATTTAAAAATAAATAATTTGTAGCGGGTCAAATTCACCATATTTTTCTTGTTTCTGGGGGGTTAATATACGCAATTATTTGAATGAACGTCTTCCTCTGGCCGTTTAAAAAATAAAAGTATTGTTGAATTTCCTTTGTTGTTGTTGTCAATTACACATGAACCTAACCTAACGAGAGTACAATTTGCATAATTACAGTAAATATTTGAGTGAAAAACACTTCCAGGCCATAAATGTAAAACAATCCAATAAAATACATCAAGTATTTCCTCAAGGGGCATGACTGAGGGACCTGCAGTTTACATAAGAGCAACCCAGAAACTAGGCAGAAAAAAATGTTGTCAGTGTAAGGCTCGGATATTTTTTGAGTAGAATTTACAGAATGTATAATTCTATAGATTGTTCCATTGAAAAATTGAGTAACAGGATCACATTGAATTTGCATGTTAGCTGAAAGAATTATTGTTGCCATCCCTCTACCCCGCCACACTGTCTGTGACTTTTGAGTGTGGCTTTAAAAGTCGATGCTTGGCCTGGTGAGTAAGATGGGAGGGAGTCAGCGAGTGAGAGCGTGGAGTTGACTGGTTAGCGGCTTGCTGTTACTTAGCTAGTCTAGTTAGCTAGTCTCCGGGCATGGGCCAGTCATGGCTGTAGCAAGTTGTATACGAATATACTTATTAAAAATGCATTTGTTACCCTTTTTTTTTCGTAAGAAAGCATGATATCCTATCATCCCAACACAAAAAGGTCTTTCAATAGATGCTCATTCGAAGTTAAAGCTCACTGAGCTCGAAGTGTGCGATGAAATTTGTTTGCCAGTCATGCTAGCTAGCAATTGGCTTTTCTATAAGGCATATCTAATCGGGTTACAAAAGTGTAAAAAGCTCAATAGGTTTACACAACAACAAACTACCGTATTTTCCGCACTATAAGGCGCACCGAAAAGTCTTCCATTTTCTTAAAAGCTCACAGCGCGCCTTAAAATCCGGTGCGCCTTGTGTATGGCCATTATGGTAATATGTCGACCCCAAGATGGCTCCTTGCTGGAGACATGCTTACCAATGTTATAATTTGCTGTTGGTTCAGTGAACTGTGTCGCTGCTTTATTCAATAAGTTTTTGTTGCAGCTCTGAAAAAAGGAGAGCTTTGGTGTTGTTTTTTTAAAACACAATACAATACAATACATCCTGATTTATATAGCGCTTTCACAACAGCTGCAGCTGTAACAAAGCGCTTAACAAAACAGTTAACATGAAGTAAAATAATAAACACAACACATAACATAAAACACAGACACACACTTTGTTAATGATTTACACAGTCTCAACAAATACAGGTACGTCTTTGTCCGTCTCCGTGCCTTCTCTTCTTCCGTTCGACTCGAAAGGCGTTCATGACTGCCTCAGAAAAACGTAAATGAATGATTCCTTCAATGAAACTACGAAAATTTAAAATAATGCATCAAAACAGAAAATCAAGCGAGGAAATCACAAAATAAATTCTGTACCCCCCCTACAGAATTTATTTTGTGATGTCCTCGTTTGTGAATACAGTACACAACAAAGGAATAAATAACAAAACACTTCTGAGACAGTCCAGTCTCCTACATTTTACTGACATCCGATCCTTCTGTTGGAGCTGCGCTCAAGGAAATGCCAAAATAAATTCTATAGGGGGCTATAGAATTTTTTTTGTGATTTCCTTGCTTGATTTTCTGTTTTGATGCGTTATTTTTAATTTTCGTAGTTTCATTGAAGTAATCGTGAATTTGTGTTTTTCATAGGCGGTCATGAACGCCTCTCGAGTCGAATGGAAGGAGCGTAGCTCCATCTAGTGGATGCGTTGTAGATTGCGCCTTATAATCCACTGCGTCCAATGTATGAAAAAAAATACAAAATAGGCCATTCATTTAAGGTGCGCCTCATAATCCAGTGCTCATTTTAGTGTGGAAAATACGGTACTGATGCTAAACGTTGCACTATGTTAAGTTTTATGAATTAGAAGATTTCCACCTTTACCATTTTGGCTGTGTTCGAATCTTTTTGACTGAACCGCGCCTCATTTCCAGGATGGGTTGTTCCCTCTTCAATATTGAAACTTGACAGGTCTCTTGTCATGACTGAAGTGTTTTCCGCGGTTCTCATCTCGTCATGTTCAAAACGTCTCGTAAATGCCATCACTCGGTCTTTCCAGAGGTATCGCTTCAGGAAATGACACGCATAATGGTCTTGTAGTCGTTATGTCAACACGGGCAATTACACTTGCAACCCGCTCCGAGGCGAGTAAAGGGTTGGTGTTCAGGAAATGTGGGTTATTAGATAATCGCGCAGGTGAATTCTATCAATAGAAATGTAATTGGAAGGCCTGCGGCATGTAAGGAGACAGCTGAGGTGGTGATTTATGGGAAGTTGCACTAATTTGTGTTGTCTCTCCAGTTTTTCTTTTTGAAGAATTCTCAATAAGAATTAAATTTCCTTAGTTCAGTTTTGTCTTTTTAATGCACACATTTTAGTTTGATGAATTGAACTCGCATTCTACATCCTTCAGTTCATGTTTTGTCCCATCAGGTTCGTGTTAATAATGATTTTATTTTATTCTTTTCCTACTCCATAGGGCCCGGAAATATCGAAGAAGGCCAACAAAAGTCCGATGAAACAAAATGGCCCTGCGTCGAAACCATCAGGATCGGGGATTAAACCACAGGTTAAGGTACAAAGTCTTGTTTATTTGAGCCTCTGCCATTTCAAGTGGCACAACTAAAAGATGAGTACTACCGTGTTACAGCTTTGACTGATGAAACAGCATGAACTGAATGAACAAAAATTCATGCCATCATAGCAGCTGAAAGACATGTTGATATTCTCTGTAAACTGATTGCCGTCACCACCATTTCTCAATGACTGCTGATCTGCTTCCATTAACATTAAGTGCCTCCAAATAGACTGAATCCAAATCAGTTATGCCTTCCTTGTGCAGTGGAATGCGATGAGCGCATTGTAATTAGCTCTACCTGATGCTAAATTTCTATGGTGGAATGTCTTGGGCGGCTGCCTCTCAAAGCCCAAATCTTAAACTCTACCTCTCTCTTAAGCAAACACACCTGACCTCTAAAATGGTTTCCTGGGGCAAGGTTTAAACCCGTGACCCTGTGTCCCGACCCCGCCGTCTTGGGTTGCAGCCACCTTTTGATGCCCCCCGCCAGCCCACACGGCAACATGCAACACCAGGGGAATACAAATTGGCCGGCTTCTCCACATGTTTCGCATAGTATTTGATCAAATGGCTTTGACAGGAACAAAGATAAGGCGGTTCACCACAAAGACAATACACCCGGTTCAATTGCTGCTTATCTGACCCCTGGAAAGGTTGTGATTTGTGAGACACTGAGAACATAACTCCCGAGGTGAGGAAAAGGGGGCTTTTGCACAGCAGGAACTTCAGAACTGCAGTGGCGAGAGACTTGGCCCACTTGTTTCCAAATTTGAATGGTACATACCGGACACATGGGTGACTGTTTTTTTGTCATTGGGATGACAATTGTGATTCCGCTTCCGTTATCGCGACCGCTAATCGAACCAATTCCTTCTCTGTCCTCATCGGGTGAGGGAATGGACAACAGATGACATGTCGTCGCTGTCCTGTGAAAAACACCAGTGTCCATTTTTGTGCTTGTTAAAAAAAAAAAAATGTTTACGAAAATGGGGCGTCCATGTTTTGGACAGCGTTCAATTCATAATGATGTTCGAGACATATTGTAGCACCACACATTTGAATCCCCCTTTTTTTTTCTTTTTTTAAATCCTCTGGCGATACCGTCCGACCGGTTTGAATTTGTGGCCCGTGGAGCTTGGCCTGTTTCCGTCGCCTGTCTTGTACCCAGCAACTGTTCCCTCTTGACAACCTCTTCACACCCCTCGCTTCCTGGACACACCTTCTCCCAATTGCTCTCATTACCAGCGTTTGATGTCTGGTGCAGCTTGCGCTTCCAGATGCCCCCGAGGAGCGAGGAAGAGGGCGTGGATGTCTGTTTTTTCTCTCCTAAACGCAGGTGACTGGTCATTAGATTGCCTCGTCAGATCTGCTGCCAGTACTGCAGTTCTCACCTCTCGCAGCCCAGCATGTCGCTGCACCTTCTTGCGTAACCGGGGCTTGTCATGAGAATCAACAAAGTCGCGCCGATCCGAAGTCCATTTATCTTCCAGCTGGTTTTCCTTAGATTGATGAGTTTGGAGAAGTTATGCCTTAAAGCAGACGTCAGAGTTGTAAAGTTGTTAACCACTTTGCTCAGACTTATCCCAGAGGATGAGTCATTGTTTTTAGCAGCTGATTGACATGTGTTAAAACAGGTGCCTATCTGGATAGCATTAAGTGTAAGGATTTTTTTTTTTTTTGTAATGTGGGTATGACTCGTCAGATTGGAACTAATGTGCATGAGAAACTTCAAAAAGACCAACCCATTGAGTGACATACATGACCCAGTATCCAGAAACATTGCATGACATCATTATGACAGAAGGACGAGTCGACACCTGCACTGCAAGCAGCATTTGTAAAAGATATCTCTATTCCGGGATCCCTAAGTTTCATGCGACAGTTGTACTCCACACCTTAACGTGTTCAACAAAGCAGATATGGGCGCTGATGAGATCGCTAACCTGTGTGTGAAATTCATTTGCTTTGTCCGTGCCATAAATAACCCTTTGAGGGACAGCGGTTACTACAGTGGACGGCTTACCATGTTAGCAGGTTACTGGGTGCATGAAAGTGTTAAATGAATAATTCGAAGGGTTGAAGCAAAATCTCTGCCTTAAAACTCTTTCTTGAACAAATGGTCAGAAAACAAACATAATCAGTTCATCTACGAGTTTCCCTCCTGCCACAACTCTCACGTAGTCGCTTAACACGCAGTTATCAGCAAGCAAACTCTGCACTGTCATTCACCAGGCCAGGCACCACTTTTTGAAGCCATACACACTCAGCCACGTAGATGTACGAATAAAAAAACATACATGCACCTTGCATTCATATTAATGCGTTTAGTAATGCAATATCATTTTTTTTTTTTTTTTTATCAGATTACCCAAATACTCGACCCGATTACATGCTCAATTCAAGCAAATATTTGGTAGCTGCAATCCTCGCCCTCATGATTGGGACCATGAAGGAATTAATGAAAACCGGTAGAGCGGAACCTCTGAAGTACTCTAGAGTGCCGGCGATATCGTACTATTCGGACTTCGATCAACATTTTTAGCCAAAAATATGCCTCTGAAGTGGCGAGCTGTTCATTGCCAACTGCCAGCCAATCACATGCGATCTGAGTTCAGCAAGCATCCAAAGTACTGTATGACTGTTTTGCGTTTTCTTTGGCCTTTTCTAATATACAATGCAAAATGCTGAATTGCTTGTGTGGTTCATTGAGGTTTTAATTCATGCACCCTGTAACCTGATAACACAATAAGCTGTGTCCACTGTCGTAACCGCTGTCCCTGAAATGGTTAATTCCCATTGGAAAAATTTGGTTGGAAATCAGAACAACCTCCGACTGGTGTCCCGGAATGGGTTGTATTCTGTGTTAACAGCTATTGAATACCAGCTTTGCCTCGCGTCTTGCTTCAGTCGCTTTTAGCCTCGTATTTGTGAAGGATTGCGGGCTGTTCTTGTTGATTGA
The DNA here is from genome assembly GCF_001891065.2 of Hippocampus comes. Lineage (NCBI taxonomy): Eukaryota > Metazoa > Chordata > Actinopteri > Syngnathiformes > Syngnathidae > Hippocampus > Hippocampus comes. The sequence continues at coordinate 801,604 of NW_017805992.1, forward strand.
AGTCTACGCGAACATGCTCACAGCTAGATTAAGAGAGCCAGGGTTGACTTAACACACTACTTACCAGTGATTGTGGTTACTTGGTCACGTTGAGCCAGATCTCTTCAAGACGTTGTGGCTTTGCGGAGCTCTCATCGTCGAGAAGCCCCCCACCCCCCTCCACCGCCCCCCAGGCAAACTTGATGAGCAAAGGTGTTGCAAAAACATGTGTTTGCTTTGGATTGAAGACGACAGATTGCGTCAAATGAGAGTGTGCTTGTGATTAAGTTCCATGTCTTGTGGCATCTGTAATCAGCGTCTGGGCCAGATGAAAAAGCTGGTGTGTTTATCAGCTGTTTCAGGTCCGCAGCTGGCCTGTGGTGCTGGCTTGTGCGGAGAGCTGCCTGTAAATAATAAATGTAGTGGATTTGGCTGGCCAGCAGCCAGCAGCATATGTGCTCTTTGTCTGTAGCGCGGTGCGTGTGCGCCAAGTTTTTCTTTTTATTTCGACCTTTTGATGTGCGCCGTAAAATACTGGTCTCACGGACATGGGGACAGATGACAGTATTTTTTTGAAACATGGACTAATCTTAAAAGTAGAATCACGAAACATATCCCTGAGAATTGTCCAGGTTTCCAACGTTGTCAAATGATTTGTCTTAAATCTCAAAAGAGAGACGTTGCTTGTCTTGGACAAATGACGTGTTTTACACCGTAACGTTCAGAAGAACCAAGATCTGACATTGTGTCTCCCTTTTAAGCACCGGTTGCTCTCCTGCACACTTTGATCAAATTCAGCATATTTCTCCAGACCGTCCACGTGCTGTCAAGTGGGATGAGAATGAAATCAGGTGTTTGCCTTCTCAGCTTTGGCTCCAACAATGACAGAAAAATGTCTTGGACCGAGCAAGACAGCACCATTAAAGCCAATCAGGGAGAATTTTCTTCTCAAGCAAAGCCCAATAGCACTTCAAAACAGGAAACATACTCTCTGAGTTGTTCTTGATCTCATTTCTGATGTATGAATTATTTGTTTAGATTTTTAAAACTGGAAATCATTTCGAATAATTGCAAAGACAGGCAAGTGATCACTGATGTCATTTATACATACATGGCAATTTTCCGCGGATCCGCGGAAATCCGCCGTTTTATTTCTTAAATTGATTTTTGTGAATCGTCTAAATCCGTTGAGAAAATTTTAGGGGCGGTCAGGTACCTTATCGTTGAGTTTTCACGAGCTCTCCCGAACAGTCTCTCCGTTTTCCGTTTGTAAACAGCCCTGCGATTGGACGTGTATGAAAGCTTCAACTAATCAGATCACTGAAGGCATTATTTGTTGCGGAAGTCTTAGCTCGATTATAAACGGCCCAGCGATTGGTTAACTACAAGCGATTGGACCAATCAAATTGCATGTAACATATTGCTTTACCTGATTCATGGCGGCCTGTTCGTCTCGCAAATTCATTGTTCTGGGATCGTTTTGAGCGGAATTATGAAAATTTTGACGAAAGATCAGGAGTCTTTAATCCTAGAAATTGACTCAAACGTCAAGAATAAATTCCGATTGGACTGGCTTGACAGAAAAGTCACTGTAAAGGTTAAAATTGGTTCCAAGTTCGACGAAGTTACAGAAGCTCTTGGACAATTTTTGAAGAAACCAGACGTAGCAGGCAAAGATTATTGTGTGTACTGTAGTGACTTAATTAACGTGGATGCGTGGCACTGACAGATCATGCAACAAAAGTGAAAAAACATGCCGACAAAATCGCCATTCGACGGAGCAATTATTCTTTGGGATCGGCATTTTTCAAACAAACTTCGTCAGCGGATACAACTAAAGACGTTACGCGCTGGGGTACTTACTTTGGCTGAACCAAGCAACGAAATCTGCTCCACTGACGCCCCTCCTGTGCCGTCATTAAGCAGCCCGACATTCTTTCACTTTCTGTCGCTCACGTGCGGTTTGGAGTTAAAAGCTTCCATTCATGAGCGCAAAGAAGCCAAAAAGCAGGATGCCCCCACCCTTTTGGTGCGCCGACCTGGTATCCACCTCGGTGTTTCACTTTTTGCCCAAAGATCAAAAATGAAAGAGGAACGTACGGTGCTTTCCAGGATTAATAATTACTCCCACTGATGTTCCGTTTCTGAAATGATATGTCCGCTATAAGGTTGCTATGAAAGATCTCCTTAATACACTTCATCTTCAGCATGTTTAGTGCCACTTTAAAGGATATCTAATCTAATCTAATCTAAACTTTTGTAAGTAACCACGCCCCCGTCCAGGCCACGCCCCCGTCCAGGCCACGCCCCTTCCGCTTTTTTCATCACTCGCCATTGCCATGTATGTTTATAAGAAGACCACTTTCTATTTCATCATTGGTTTTATTTGTAAATGTTTTCTAATAATGTGGCTGGTTGGACTGTTCTTCGACTAGGTTTTATAATTACTGGAAAAAGACAATTGCTATGCATTATGTGCATGAAGTCACTTGTTTGCTGGTGGCCATTTCAATTTAATAGATCAACATTTAGATCATCACCAAATATTCTCAATTATTTTTGCATTTGAAGAGCTGAGCATGTCAGCTACTTTCTCATTAAAAATATCAAAGCAAGATCCTGGTGTTCTATCGAGACAGTTTATAATGACATCATCGAATCATCGACTTTGCCTTGACTCTCATCACATCACAGTCGACTCCCAAAAAAAAATCTTTTGGCATACATATTGAGTGTCTGTCACCATGATCTCACTTGTACCTTCCCGCAGCGCACAGCTTTCCGAATCGACACAAACAGAAACCAAAAGACAGCGTGATCGGCCTAGGCTGTGCTTGCCGTCCGTGCCTAGTCCCCTTCCATGAGTCTCTTCTTGCTTCTTTCAAACTCGTCACTGGCTATCGATGAAACCCTGCAATTTCGTCGGATTCCACACTGCCGTTGCAAGCAGGGACAAGCTCGTTGGCTTGTGTAACATCCACTCAAATCCAGTATGCCGTTTGTGTGTGTGTGTGTGTGTGTGTGTGTGTGTGTGTGCGCGTGTAGCGTATGTCACGTTCAGACACACTCTGGACGCACTTGTTGGACTGACATCGCCGCAGCCTTCATTCCTTGTAATTGTGTCTATGAGCTCACCAAAGATTCAAGGTATTGAACGGAAAGAAAGGCATCTCTTCAAAAGGAAAAGGGCAGACTTAACCACACATGTTGCCTGTTGGCACGTGTCTTTCATTTCTGCGGATTTGCCATTAATGGAAATTTCATCAACTGGAACGACCAAGGCTCGCCTCGCCCTCCCCGGCCCGCGAGTAATAATTTGTACCTGATGTATTAAAAATAAGATGTTGTCATTCGGGTACATTTTGTCGTCCCTTGTCATTCTTTTATCTCTGTCCAGCTGCTTACTCGTGCCAAGGCTATAAACACGGGCCAGACTAAATAGGTCACGATTGGGGCCGAAGCTTTCCCCGCGATGCTCACAATATCAATCCATCACCACTCAATCCACTTAAGAAAGCCTCCATTTTATACACCATAAGCCGGTCAGATGGTATTCAAGAAGAAATATTGCTCGAATATGTAATCTTTTGAATCTCCAGCCCCGTAAATCTCCATTTGACACCCCAATCAGCCTGTCTTATCTGGACAATATATTTTTCCAGACACCTGTTCCAGGAAGAGACAAAGCGCAGGCCGGCCCGTCTAAATCTCCGTCTTTGGCCGAGATAAAGAGCAAGTTGTCGACGGCGGCCAAAGAGGTACGGCCCGCCGTTCTCATCCTCGCCGATTGCCGTTCTTAATTGGGTATCTGCCGCCTGGCCGACTCCATGATTGACTGTCTTCTGGCAACAGGGGAGACCGCTGCCCAAGACGGAGCAGAAGTTTGAGAACTTTGTCAAGAGTTCCTTTAAAATCTCCGACAAAAAAGTAAGTGACTGTGACGCCTTAGATTTATTTTTGGGTGATGTCTCTACTGATCACACATGGGGTTTAGATCCCAAAGCCAGCTCAGACAGCTCTTACCTTGAAAGCCTCCCCTTTTTTTTCATCTTCTTCTCCTTCGCCTCGCACCATGTGTTGTGTATTATTTGTTCTTGTGATCGATGCGTAGCCCCAAGAGTTGTTTACTGGCCGCTCTCTACACATATGTCAACCTCTGAGGATGACTTTTATATCCATCAGATTAACATGATTGTACAGTGGATATAAAATGACTCCACTTGTACCCTTGCCCTGACTGATACAGTCGATCTCATGCGATCGAAGATCCCTGCAGGCAAATGGCTTGTACTGCAAGGTTTGATTTACATGCGGCCAACTGCTGTCATGTAATTTCTGGACTATAGAACGCACCTGATTGTAAACCGCACCCACGACATTTTTAAAGGAAAAAACATTTTGTGTAGACATAGGCCGCACCTGTCTATAAGCCGCAGGTGCCCACATTGTAACTTGGGGTGTTTACATAGAAAGACGAGACACAGGAGGCCGTTAGAAAAATCTTTTAAATAGGCTGCTTCATTAAATAAGCCGCAGAGTTGAAAGCGTGTAACAAAAGTCGCGTTTTATAATCCGGAAATTACAGTAAACGGATAGAGTACGGAAAGGTAAAAACAGTCGGAAAACATTGGCCATTTGGCCTATCGGACGATGTTCAGAGGGCCCTCATTTGATCAAGGGTGTGGGACCCGATATCCACTTTATTTATACTTTATGTTGAGAGGGAAGAAATTTCATCTGTGCTGTATGTTACACATACGTACAGCACATTTGACAATAAAGTTGTATTCAATTCAATTGAATTAATTCTACCATTGGAAAAACTACGCTGTGTATGTTATTTAGTTATTCAAGTTGCTCCCCATTAAACAGGCCATTCATATGTTCAACTGTTTAAAAAAAAGATGGCACTTTGGAGTCCACATGGAAGTTCTGTTTAATTGGCTTTAGGATTGCGAGGGGGTCCTTGGCCAAAATAAAGAAATCACCCCCGCGAGGGATCCCTGCGCCCAAAAAAAGTTTGAGAAGCCCTGTTTTCGATATACTCACGCTCAAGTCCCACGAGATAGGCTGATGTCTTGTTTCTCCTCCAGCCTGACATTGGCGGGAAGCCGTAGTTTTCAAGGAAAGGTTTTGAATCGCGCGACCCGTGCGCCATTCGAGGTCCTGCTGCATCAACATTGGTAGCTGGCCGCCTTGCTCGGGCTCTTGGCAGTTGCAGGGTCAAGAGCTCTTTTGCTTCATTTTAAGCCTCAAGAGCTCTTTGCCAAGATGGATTCACAGGAATGCGCCATTGTTCTTCACACGGTTGACATACATTATGCTCTCCAGTCGGCCTCACACGCACGCGCATGCACACGCGCGCACACACACACACGCACACACACACGCACGCACGCGCACACACACACACACACACACGCACACACACACACGCACACGCACACACACCTCTCCAGGACACCGTGTTCTCTTTGAATTATATCAATTTTGTGTCAGTGGGCGGGCCGGCCCGTGTTGAGGCAGAATGGGAGTACACCTGCCAAGACCAACTCTTTCCCAGTGATTTAGTCGAGTGTGTGTCTTTTGTAGCCTTAATGAAGGGACTGGTGGTATGTGGATGGTACCAGTCTCACATTCACATTCACGGCCTTCGACCAGCTCAGTGCAGGAACTAAATCTTTCCACTGCTTTCTTGTCATTTTAGTGGAAAAACAACAGCCCATTTCCTTTTATTTGCTGGTGCACAAATGAATCACTCAAAGAAGCTTCTAAGACTTCTGCGGAGTGTCAGATAGTACAATCATGTGTTCAGCGCTGTCTGGACATGTATTATTTACGGGGTTAAAATTGCTTCGTTTCAGTGTTGTTATTCTTCAGAGAAAAAAAATAATTGCCGATTTGAGGGCTTTCCCCTACTCAAAAGACTCCCAACTCGAGAATCCCGCCCCCAAAGCCAGTTTCCCTTCAGATGAAAATGCCAGGAAATCAATGATTACAGTTTAAAGTGGCCATTTTAGGGCCATGCTGGGCACGTGCTTCGGAAATTAGCTTGTCTATCGAGATTTCCTTCAGGTGCGCTTGAGAAATGGTTTGCACAAAGTTGAGAAATATTTGAGTTTCCCCTCATTGCACGTGATTCGATTATGGCAGCAACATTCATGGCTTGTCCGATCGCAAACACATTTGACGTTCCTTCTCCCGTGGGGTCTTCTGGCGGTTGGCAAACCCGCGTAGCAGCGCATTACTGCCGCCAACTGATATTGCCCGACCACAGCAGGGAAGCCAATGTGAAATGATAGTGGCTGGATGTTGTGAAGTTAACTTGGCGCCATCTAGCGGTTTAAGTGCACGCTTAAAAATCTGTATCTCCCTGGACTCGAATCTAATTGCATCTCTGTGTACTCCGTACATGATGCTAATAAGCTTTTTTAAAAAGTGTGTGGGTGAAGCACTGCATTAAAGTTTCATGACTCGGCATTAAACACGAAACACACATTGGAAGGTAGCCATTTTGGTTGGAAATGTCCGTTTTGGCCGACTTCAAAAACGAACGTGTCCTCCAAAGTTAGAGCCACGCATACTAAACATAGGGGCGCCGCTAACTTCCGTCTTCGCCATTGCGGGTGGGTGGAGTTTAGTTGGAAAATGTTGGCCGCGCAGTATAGAGAGCAGGTGAAAAGCCCTTTTACGTGTCGCGAGGGCCCGACCGTAGCTGTTGATCTCGCCGTGTGGAGAAACATCTGTGGAAATGCTGTGCGGTTTCATCAGCCCGGGCTGAGATTTGTCAGACCCGAAGCACCTACTCATATCTACTCTGGTATGTACTACTGCCCCCACCCAAACCCTCGTCTCTCCCCAACAGCCCCGCTCTCAAGTCCCACCTCCGAGACGCACGAAAACATGTTCGGAAAAGTGAGTCATGTCTCTCACGCTTGGATGTTTCTCCCCTTCTTCCGTGTCTACCACAGGTAGTCAAGGACCTGTGGGGTTTTGTGACGACGCTGAAGATGGAGAAGAAGTAGACGACTCCGCACTTAAAATGCATTTCTCTCTTTTTTGCATCCATCGGGTGATTTAAAGGCACAGTCGGCAAATTTTCTACTTAGCCTTCTTTTCCATGTCGACGCCGCCAATAGCGTATGACTCGGACGTGTGGCAACACTCTTTCACTGGGGGCACGTTTGGCGGAAGAGTGGTTTCGCCAAATGCAGAAAGGAGCCCATCTTGTCAGCCTGCACCACCTGTAGCGCAGCAAAGCGAGAGCGCGGCCAGTACAGACCTGCAGACGTGCCGCTTCGATAACACGCAGGACACCTGCCCGTTTTACACTTGCAGCAAATACATTGAGTTCATGACACAAAACATTGGACGTGTTCAAGGCTGGCTCTTTGTTTTATTTCGGGAGGCTCTGCTCACAGCTTTTCATTCCTTCTTTTTTTTTTATCAAAATAAAACATTTAAATAACCAGCAATCACAAGCTACTCCAAAATTAGAGGCAGTGTGTGTGTTTTATTCACTCAAATGCAAACAGGCAGAGAGAGTTTAACTGTACAACTGTCGTGTTCGAATAATATTTAAAAAATGGTACCAGTCAAGTGAAACCGCAGTTCAAAACAAAATCGTTACATGGAAAGGCACACCAACAAGGTCCGGACACCAGGACACAAATCGTTATACTCAGCGTAAGCTAAACCTGCGGAACAAACTACCCTGTACAGTCAAACCTCGGTTTTCGAACGTCTCTGTTCTCGACCAAATCGGTTTTCGACCAAACTGAGCGCACTTGAATGCGCCACTTGACTCCTCTCGCCTTCCTTACACGAGGAAGTGGCACTTCCTCGGGTAGCGTTCCATTGTGAGCAGACGTGTTCAATAATGACTGTTTTTTTTTTTTTTAAAGAGTGTGGTTTCGGTTTTCGAACAGCCTTCTGGAACGGATTATGGTCGAAAACGTATGACTATATTTGTTTCGAAGCTTCATCTGAACAACTGTTGATATGTCTCGCTGGGTGCTGCTGTTTTGGTTAGTCACCGAGTTCAAATGCATACCGCAGTGTAGCATTAACGTTATTTTTTTTATTTTTTATTTTTCAAACCACAACCTGAATCGCATGTGACTTTCTCTTTTTGGAAACATTTTATAAGACAACAAAAGCTTAATAGTTTAAAGTCTGCACAAAAGGGTGTAAATGCTACAACAGTAGCTATAAAACGCAAAGCACCCGCAGATGTCACATTTACTACATTCAGGTGCTCCGAGATGTTTAATTGCGTGCATGCTGAGATTGGCATCTCACTTTGCTCGCGCGTTACGCCCAAGACTGACTGCAGAAGCTCCTCATTTTCACAACGCTGCACGTTCTTGTCAAACGCAATAATGATCATGCAGTCGGAAATATTGCAGAGTGTGCCTTTAAATGTCTTTGCCCTGAACTTATATGTGTCCCAATTTTCTGTGAATTACTTATTTTTGTTGCTTTAGATTTTATACATGCCTGTACAGTTTGTGCGTTTTTAGGTCGGTGAGGCACCAAAGTTACGGTTCAGTTTTCTGCAGATATAAAGTCGATTAAATTACCAAAACGATTTTAGATAGAAACAAACACATTGTGCAGCAACGCTTACATATCTTTCAATCTTTTTCATTTGTCAACCCAATTTTTTTTTGTGCTTGATGTTCTTCCAGGAGCACACCTGGTGCTTGTGGATCAGAATTTGTTTTTTCCGATACTTTTTCCTCAACATTTGATACAATTCTATCTTTGACTTCAGATAGCTTATATATCAGAATCCACCAATGTTCTAATAGTTCGATTGCAGTGTGCAAACACACGCGCAGACAAAAACAAAAAAAAAAATCGCCGCGTGTGTCCTTATTGCGCTTATATAACAAAACACAGGTCACGCTATCTGCTGTCATACCAAGACTAACCTGCGAATGCGAGAGGCAGCATGGTGCCACAGAGTCCGGACTGCTGCAAAAAAAAAAAGCACCAAGAAGGAATTGATGATGCTAGGCTAACTGTTAGCTTGTCTCATAACTACATTGTGGCTTCAAAATCTTCCTGTCATTTTTTTTCCCTGTGATGAATGACCTGAGACATGCTGATGTTGATAAGGTTTTGCAATCATGAATGTTGAACGGGTTTAACGTCTCCGATTATTGTCCCCGCGACCGTTTTCTGAGCAAGAGGAAGAATCAATCTACACCACAGGAAATTGCTCAGGATAATCTTTTAGAGACATCCACTCATCAGCCCTTTGCGTACCTTGATCAGTATGCATGCATCCCGCTTAAGAAATAATTATGAGCTCTATAAAACTAACACAGATGTGTTTACTTAAAAAAAAAAAAAAAAAAACATCATTAGTGCTAGTGGTACATTTACAAGTTGTCCGCCGTACATTTTAATGTACCTGCTAACGGGAGAATCCTATGATTAAACGAGCTTGTCCTGTTTACTACCGCATGATCATGAGGTGTTCATCAAAGAATGACACGAGTAAAAAAAAAAAAAAATGATGTCACCTCGACAGAAAGTACATCAGGCGCTGTAATAGTTTGCACTCTTGAAGGTCTCAGCGGCTACAAGCGTGCTCTCAATCTGCACATATTATGTGTTTATGGAGCCGTATAATACCTCTGACGAGGCAAATGTTGGCACTCGGATGCCATCTTTAATGATTCGTGTCAATCATTACGTACTTCATCTGATCGAATAGAAATTGCAGCCCTCTTACGGTAATTAGCAATTTCTGGATAGATTTAGTAGCCTAGACTGACTGGCTCACGTAGTAGATTTTATCAACTTAATGAAGTGTTTTTTCTAAAAGTAGTGAATGTGTGTGTGTGTGTGTGTGTGTGTGCGCGGCAGCTGAATAAAATGTGTTTGATAATGATCATACTCAACCCATCCTTGTGTTGCAGTGTCCAATTTCTGTTTTATTGGGGGGGGTCATGAAAATTCCCTATTGAGTATTGAAGCTTGCAGCCGATCATACAGTATTCTGAAAAACAAACAAACAACAACAACACTACTACCTGAGTCGGAAGCTAATTTTGTTCTACATCATCTTAGTACCATAGAATTCCAGCATACAGTATAATGTTTAATTTTTTTTTTTTTTAATTCTAGCCATAATAGATTAGTGGAACCTCCAGGTTCATAAATGGCTTTGAAAATTGCTGCATTTCTGGAGTACCCGCTCACCCATGAAGTGTAACAAAAATAACCAAGTCCATTTTAAATGTCGACCTGCCTATTTATGAAAATGGCAAAATTGCAAACACCGTTCATTTGTAGTCTTCACTTTGAGATGTTGTCATCGCCTTCTCTGGAAGGAGTCTTCAATTACACCACAAAAAGAAAATCTAACTTTGTTGCATGTAGGTTTTTGGGGTAAAAAAAATAAAGTTTAGGAGGTCAGGAATGTCGCTAAATATGGCAAAAAAAAATTTATTATTGTCACAACACCTTTGGCAGAGCCCCCAGTTGCCAGACTTTTCTTGTAAGTAGAATTGGAAATGGAATTTATTTCATGTCTTTTCATTCATCTTTTGTAACATTTTGTACTGTACTGTCTTTCATACATGTTTTTTTTTTCCAGTAAATCATTTATCATCGCAGTATCGCATCAGGCATGACTGCAAATCAGACCCATAACTAAAGGGTGACTCTTTTTACTTTGTCTTAGTGACATTTACTTTGATGATACAGTGGGTTACGGTCTCAGTGACACCTCGGAATGTTTTTTGAAAAATCTACTGGTGGCATTATAAGCCTAGTCCAGTTAACATGATTTATTATATCAATAAAATTAGAGCAACTCGGAAATCGACCGGCTTTGTAGATTCAACTGCAAAGCTTCTTCTGCTCGATATTGGTGTTCATTTCATGCATGATTACTGATGCTAGATGGCAGTGGATTGGATTAGACAGACTTTGGGGGTTTTCTGTGACCAACCTATAATATGTCTAAATCAAGGGAAGTCTTCAGCAACCCAGAAAAAAGATCTTTGTATTTTTGATTTACTGCTTTTCAGTGAATCTAACTTTAATGCTCTCCTGTTTTTGGGGCGTGGCGGGTTAATCTCTTCTAAGTGGGTACGCAGATTTGCTGATTCGACATATTTCATCCAGAGGTCAGTTGAAATCATTGTCTTCTATGTGGTGAATGAAATGCAGCTTTCTCATGAGGTCTTCAGACTTCACCGCCACCACTGGATGGCACTGAGGCGCAAACCTTTTGAATGAAACAAATTGATTAGCTTGAAGTGTGAGTCAGCCGTTACTTCACTCCCAGGCCCAGCGGAACTTGTTTTTCCCCAACCCCAAGGCAAGAGGAAGTGATGCAGCCGCGGGATGACGCATGGCGTCGCAGGCCAAAACGGAGACTGATCGTGCCTCATGCATGCCTCTTGTAGAATGAGGCACGTGGAAATCCACCGGGCGCATGCCTCCCTTCTTGTGGTCGACTCGGAATTCAGCAGCCTGGAGGTACAGATACAGACACAAACTTTGTGGTGTGGCGTGCACAGTTCTTGAGCGGAACTGCAATTACGCTGTGGTTCAACTACAATAATAGCAACAATCACGGGAAAACGTCATTCAAATGTTATGATCAGCTCGACTGTACACGAGGAGTTTATGATGCCTGGAAATGGCCAAATTCCCGACAAGATGGCGGACTTCCTGTTCATTATCAGGCATTGCCCTTTGAAGATGGCGCCGTCGATGGTAGCCATCTGCAAGAGCTCTGCTTTTTTTGTTGTTGTTTTGGCCTTTTGTTTTGTCATCGTGTGCTGTTCAGCGTTTTGGCCACGACATTCCTCAAAGGAGACGAATCTGTGCTTGATGGTTGCACCTTCTCTGCAGCGCGCGTGTGCCAGCACTGATTTTGATGGGGGGGGAATGTCGGTGCTATTTGAATGTCGCCTGTTTTTTGCACATGTAATGGGCAGCATTTTTTCACGGCCTCGTTTTGTTTAGCGGAGATGTCGACGTTGTTGGACAGTCTGCTTTGGGGCGGCTGGATGGATGGCTGCTGGAGCTGAGGAGAGCGGACCATCGGCGTGGAGCTGATTTGGAACTGAGAGTCGGCGCTTTGTATTGAAGCGGATTTACGTGACAGGATTGACAGGAGAGGTGAACCGATCTCTTTTTTTTTCCATCAATGGACGCTACAGCTTCTTGTTTACTTTTCAACTTAGCTTGTAGCAGATGTGAGGGACGTCATGCACGTTTTGAGCATGACGTCTCTGACCTACTGGTGAAAGGGTACTTTGATTCTCTCCTCTTTCATCTAGAACTGCCTCAAACTACAAAGCGTATGCAGAGATAGTGGTGACGATTGCGAGACTGTCCATGTCTTATGTGTTGTGTTATATTACCGTATTTTGTTATTTTATGTTAACTATAAGCGCTTTGTTACAGATGCAGCTGTTGTGAAAAGCGCTATGTAAATAAAGATGCATTGCATTGTATTCTTGTCATATTAGTAAATATGACAAGAATACAATGCATTCTTGTCATATTTACTAATTTGGTGCTGATTGGTACAACTGGTCTCGGGGATGGGGGCCGGTACACATTTTTCTTAAGTTTCAGTGGGTGCTTGTCCTAAATTATTTTTGTGTTTGCAAAATTTGGGGTGTTCTTGGTTCCAATGATCTCCTGCCTATAAATGTTTTGCAACTGTACACAGCAGCATTTTTTTTTCTTCTGTGCAACCTATTCTTTTCAGTTATTTGCTGAAAAACTCTTGCTTTTTTGTGCTGTTGCTGTAACACCATAAATTCTAGCAAAAATGCATTGGCTGCAAAGCGCTTGCTAAATAGGAAAGTAGTCATTGGTGTCAAGCCTGTATGTCAAAGTGATACATCTTAGACCGGAGACAAGCTTTGTATATCCATGAGTAGCTTGGGTTGTAAGTGGAAGTTAAAAGAGTGTCTTCGCCAGATGTGCATTTACACGCGCCAAGCATTTAAGCCATGCATTTTTAAGGGTAACATTGTAATATGAGTTTGAAATAATAGAAAACTTTTTGGGCATCATAGTTTGTGGTATTGGTGTGGTTAAAACTATTAACATTGGCACTTATTTAAAAAAAAAAAAAAAAAAGCAAAACTTGAGGGTGATGGCAAATAGCCAAGTTTTTGGTTTGTGTTTTTGTGGTGGTTTCTGTCCGTAGGGGAATTACTGTATTTTATTTTGGTTTTTTAAAAAGGGAAAAATTGTGTTGCAAACCAAACAAATTGGAGGTTAATAAGCGTCCTTTAATGGATGGTGTCCCACTCTCTGCTGGCCTTATATTGTAAAATCCTCCTCTTTATTGACACTAAGTTTGACTTGTCACTGTCTTGACTCAGCGTGTTAATGGCTTTTCTCCTCCTGGAATTTGTTTGAGACTTGAATAGCTACTTAAGCGAGTACTTGTCCACTCTATCTATCTACAGTATTTATTTATTCATTCATTCATTCATCTTCCGAACCGCTTGATCCTCACTAGGGTCGCGGGGGGTGCTGGAGCCTATCCCAGCTGTCTTCGGGCAGTTGGCGGGGGACACCCTGAATCGGTTGCCAGCCAATCGCAGGGCACACAGAGACGAACAACCATCCACGCCCACAGCCACACCTAGGGACAACTTAGAGTGTTCAATCAGCCTACCATGCATGTCTTTGGAATGTGGGAGGAAACCGGAGCACCCGGAGAAAACCCACGCAGGCCCGGGGAGAACATGCAAACTCCACACAGGGAGGCCGGAGCTGGAATTGAACCCGGTACCTCTGCACTGTGAAGTCGACGTGCTAACCACTGGACCACCGGGCCGCCTATTTATTTATTATTTTTTTTAATTCAAAGAATACAAGTGACAGGCGGGGAATGCTTTGACTGCAGACCCACTTGACTGAACCTCATGACCTTACAATCTACAGAAATGTAGCAACACAAAGTGAGCCCGTTGGAGGAATGGCGAAGGATTCAAAGCAGCTAACCTCCATTGTTAGCACAGCTTGTAGCAACTAGTATCAATTAGGCTACAAAAGGCTCCGGCCAAAAACGTCACAGTATGCATGCTTCTCCTCAGACGTCCTGGATGTGTCAGCGTACGCGTCTCAAAAGAGCAGGCATTCTTTTCCATGAATTCAAGGTGCGCATTATGCAACCTCATCTCACTCTGTTCTTTCAGAATGTCTTTTGGGAATGTGAGAAGCACCGTCAGAATGCCTCTACTCGCAAAGGCCCTGCCTGCATTTTTATAATTCCACTTTTGATACTCCTGTACCCTGATGTTATTTCACAACACGAGAGAATATGTGAATCCTTGTTTATTAATTACGTGGAATGACGTCTGATTTAAAAGAGACAGAAGTCGTACCTGAAATGGACTTTTGGTGATGAGTTTTCATTGCTGTTTGAATCGATTCGTCATTGATTATTCCATCAATTAGTCAAGTAATCAGATGGATTTACACCCAGTAAGTGGGTAACACTACTTTTAGAGATAGGAGACAAGGTTTGAGTCGCAACTATGAACGGTAACCACTACAAGATGCTACTAGACTGTGAAACGGCCATGAGTAGTTGGAATATGAACAAAGGAGCTTTGGGGAGAACAGAATTGTCTGTGTAGATGTGTAACATGATGCCGGTGACATTTTATGTTGACTTAGGTGACTTCTTTTCCCCCAGCCCAAAAGTAAATATGAAATGGTATACTAAATATATATAATGTATATGAGCAGCTGTACTCCGCCTCATATACTGCGGTGCCAGAAAACAGCGTGCCTTTTGTTGCCATGACAACTGAGGAGCCTCAACCCCGACTGCTTGCAAGAACAGAGTCCAGTATGAGAGCGAAAAATAAGTTAATGCTGCTACAGTAAAAGCTTTTTTTTCACTCAGGGAGGCAGTACTTCAGAAACACACATCGAATGCAGCTGCGTTGCACGTTCGGCTTGATAGCTTGAAAGTGGCTCTGCATCTTCACCCAGCCTTGCCAGTTAAATCGTGGGCAGGGGATGCATGGAGTGGGTGGCTGTTATTATTTAATTCGACCGATTGTTACATAACTCGGGAGAAAGGGCTCGCTCACACATCGTTAAAGAACTACTGTCGTGAGATTAAACACATGATGGGTGGACAGAAATTGGAACAACTTTTTCAATTTATGAGTTTATAAGTCAATTTTCCACTTTAAAGGTCATGAAGTCATTTTCGAAAATCCCAAATGAAATACTTTCACAAGTAATTTAACAAAATACATTTGTTAAGCGTGAAAAAAATCATTTCTATTGCGTACATTTGACAAAGTGATCGTTTTCCTGCAATGAGATCCTGGCGAGCGACAAACCCGGAAGTGTGATGTCACCTCAAGACAACAATAAGAGTACAAAGCCAGTCAGAAATCGATTCGGAAAGTGACATATCAACCTTATCTGAGGGGCTCCAGCTGTTTGAAGAGTTGCAGGAAGAGGAGGTTGTTGGCAAGATGTATGTTGGATCACGTGTATTCCCGTGAGAAGTGAGAGCACAAGTGACAGTGGATTGGTGTGTAGGACACAATTGTCACTGCTACGGTAGTTCTCAGCCACTCCGCACATTATATCGGGAGCAATGATAGTTTTAAACCATGTCAAAGGATTCCACCCGTGCATTCATGTAGTTTAAATGTTTTCGCACCGGGTTACACCCATGTACACGTATAATACTTTGATTCGAATGTTTTCATACACAACAGCCAGAGTTATTCATTGATTATGACACCTACCTTTTCTGCAAATCTGGTTGAGAAAACAGGTCTTGGAAGTGCTTGTAACAAGAGAACGCTCGTCGACACCGGCGTAACATGCATTCGCTTTGTGAGGACGAAACTGTATGGTTCCAATTTTCTGGTCCATTAACGTGCCCTATTCTACTCTTGGCCACTCAACCAACTGTTTGCCTGAATGTGAACAGTGCATCGGCACACAGCGCCGAGGCATTTCGCCGAATAACTGGATACCAATGGCAAAGAGCAGTTAACGGGACAACCAAGATTGCATTACAATGGTTGACGGGCGACTCGGCATTCTGGAAATGACGTCACTCGCCAGAGGTTGCCGAACAAATGCATTTTCGTCGTTGAACGTGTTGCTCTGCATATAACTATGAAACTGGGTGCTGTGCGTTAAGAAAACTAACAAAAGTATGCTTGGAATATCCATCCATCCATTTTCTGATCCGCTTAATCTTCACAAAGGTCGCGGGGGGTGCTGGAGCCGATCCCAGCCATCATCGGGCAGTAGGCGGGGGACACCCTGAACTGGTTGCCAGCCAATCGCAGGGCACACAGAGACGAACAACCATCCACGCTCACACCCACACCTGGGGGTCAATTTTGAGTGTTCAATCAGCCTGCCATGCATGTTTTTGGAATGTGGGAGGAAACCGGAGTACCCGGAGAAAACCCACGCAAGCCCGGGGAGAACATGCAAACTCCACACAGGGAGGCTGGAGCTGAAATTGAACCTGGTACCTCTGCACTGTGAGGTCGACGCGCTAACCACTGGACCACCGGTATACTTGAAATAGTTTTAGTCTTACTCAAAAGATGGTTGGCCAAATTTACTTCACACTTCACCTTTGAATCCCAATTAAGTACAGTCATACCTCGGTTTTCGACCATAATCCGTTCCAGAAGGCTGTTCGAAAAGCGATGTGTTCGAACTCCGAAACTATTTTATTAGCCCGTGATTAGGGGCTAATACACTCTGCAGAAATAACATAAAAACAGATTTGCATAAATCACAGCAAACACATCTGCTCACAATGAATGCTACACGAGGAAGCATCACTTCCTCGTGTAAGGAAGCCGAGAGGAGTCAAGTGGCGTTTGCTCAGTTTGGTCAAAAAACGGTTTTCGGTCGTAATCTAAGGTGTAAAAATCTCTAATTTTCTGGTCGAAAACCAATTTGGTTGAGAACAGAGACGTTCGAAAACCGAGGCCTGACTGTAATTCGTATTTAAAGTCTGCAGGCATCTACATTGTTGTCCTCTTTTTTTATTGACCTAAAAAGATAGTTGAGTCCCTTTTTTTAAACACATCTGTGCGTCTCGTCCTGGAAAAACAGGCTGCACAACAGCAGGTGCTGTCAACATGTGTTAACGCGATCTTATTATAATTCTGTGGTTCTGACATGTGGTCAGTACTGTAACGCTGCTAAGTGTTGTTGAGATGTTGCAGCGGACTGGAACACAACTTGCCGTTTGCCCTTCAAACTGGGACACGCAGATGTGTTGGGGGGGTGGGGGGGGGCATGAAAGAAGCAGCGAATCCTTTTTGAATTACCAGCCAAGTTTACGCTTTGGCGGCCCCCAGTGGCGGTGACGTCTTACTTTGATTTGCCCAGACAGTGGAAACTCTGCAATCTAACACCGGGGCGCCTTCCATTTGATTTTTCACATGAAAATGTACTCTCGGCATCCCAAAAGCTTTCACAACCGTCCAGCCAATGTTTTGCTCGTATAAAAAGTATTTTGGTTAAAGTATATTGACAGTCCTCCTGTGGCAAAAAAAAAAAAAACGCGGTGCACGTGGTAATCTTTGATTGGCATTCGGATTATGAAGGTGTCTATGGGGAAACATTCTCGTCCCAAATCCACAGACTTCAATGGCGCTGTGCGGCTTGACGTGTCACATTTCAAGTGTGTGGTCTGTAAAAGCCCTCCGCCTCCTCTCCCGCACGCTCCCATCCCTCCCGTGTCGATTGTTTTGACCTTTGCTCAGAGGAAATAAGGCCGTCTGCGCTTGATGTGACAGGCAGGCGCATCACCTGGATACCAGCGAAAATAAACCAGTGAGAGAGGGAGCGAGAAAGACAGGGGAACATTTCAGCCTCTCACAGAAGCTTTCAAAATGGAACAAAGGCTTTGCCCCAAGGGGGAAAAAAGTGATCACGCTGGTATGTTTACATTAGCGCGAAGGGAAGCCGTCATTGTCATCGCCAGACATTTTCTTCTGTTTCTGACTGAATTCAACTAATTCTCTCCATGCGCGGGGTGTACATGCAAATGAAAAACTTTGCACTTGGTGTTGTTAAACACATTGTCAGCGTCTTTGAAAACAAAGAAAAAAATACAAGCAGAAAATGTGCAGAAAATAATACGTATTGTAATTGCTTCGTGTGAGATATGTGCCTTAAAGAGGCGGAGCCCGGTGGGGTGGCATTGGCCAGTCTGTGCGAGTGCCTGGGCGTGAACAGTGTCGACAGCAGCTCCTGTTTGAGGATGCTCCTTGTATATACACTGCCCTCCAAAACTATTGGCACCCCAGTAAGATGTGTATTTTCAGCCTCTAATAAATTCAGGGTTGCTGTTTTTTTTTTTTTTTTTTTTTTTAATAATAAAGACCTCAAATTCAAAAGAAAGGAGAATCCAACCTTTAATTCAAGTGCATTTATTCAGTGGGGGGAAAAAAATCCCACATTAAGAAATAATTATTTGATGTCAAATCGTGTATGCCTCAATTATTTGCCCTGTGAATACTTTGTAACTCCCCCCATCCCCTCAATTGCCTACAAAACAGCACCTAATCTTCACCTACGTTTCACAAGATGGGAGAATACAAAAAAGAGGGCTCTTCCATCATTCCTCTTTGAACAATCTCTCAAAATCATCCAGCGACCAGGGTCCTCTGCACTCTCCTCTTTAGCCCCCTCCACAGGTTTTCAATGGGGTTGAGGTCTGGGGACTGAGTTGGCCATGGGAGGAGCCTGATTCTGTGTCTGGTAAACCATGTCTGCTATACACTCACACGCACACGCACTCACACGCACACACACACACACACACACACACACACACGCACACACACACACACACACACACACACACACGCACACACACACACACACACACACACACACACGCACACACACACACACACACACACACACACACGCACACACACACACACACACACACACACACACGCACAAACACACACACATACACACACACACACGCACACACATGCATATCTCAAAGGCATGAAATAATTTTCTTATGGAATTGTATGCTTTTGTCGGAATTTGGCCAATCATGTGCAAACCTAAAAAACGCATTGCCACCCAAGAGTTGGACATTATCAAGGGGAAATACGATGAATTAGCTAGCCTGCGCTACGCTAACCTAGGAGAGTTCATCTCTCCGGGCCACATCCAAGTTTGCAAGATCCTTTCGTCTGTTGCTAGGACAGCGTCAGAGGTCAACAGCAAAGTCATGACAAAGGCAAAGACACACGACGCCATGCACCTGCCACATACAGTACATGCAGATGTCACACGTGTTGACCGTCAAACATTCCTGTGACACTTACACGCGACAATATGCTATGATTCTTTCTCATTCCAATCCGAAATTTCTGATTCACCATTCTTTTTTAACGGCCAATTTGCAACTCTATTTGAGTCCTTGCAGAATTGTGCTCAGCCCTGTTGACAGCAGACAGTGTCCTTGTACAAACATTACTTGAAAGCATGGGGATAAAATGGTGTGTGTGTGTGTGTGTGTGTGTGTGTGTGTGTGTGTGTGTGTGTGTGTGTGTGTGTGTGTGTGTGTGTGTGTTGGTCTCAAGATTTGGGAACACTTCAATGGAACAGGCATGTGGGGGGAATAGATGGAGAGCGACTTCATCATCACGTCTTCCCGTAAACTAAAGAAGAAAAAAAAAAAAAATCCCGGCCCAGTAAAACACAGCCCAGTGGGTACAACAGCAATAGGAGCGCACACTTGCGTATTAATACAGAAGAGGGAGGCACGCACACCTCGACAAGCGCCAACATGCGAGCGCATTACCTCGCCGGCTGCTATGGCAAAGATGTGAGGCACATTCCTCGCAGCACAAACTCGCAGCTTTTCCCCCGCTCCAGAACTTTTTGAGGGTGACTCAAGTTTGGGGAAAGGGGAAGGGGTGGGTGGGGGGTGCGTTTTGACTAACAAGTCTGTGAAAGGAGGTCACAACTGCATGTCTCTGCATGTTGTGATGGGCGAGTTATGTTTTTCACCTTATTGGTGAGCATTAAAACACACAGATGTCAGCGGCGCAGGAATGCGCAGGCATCGCCGTCCTATGGACATGCGCTAATGCAGAGATGGAATGACGACTGGTCCCTTTATTTCCAGAAGTCACGATTTTGAGCTGAAATCTTTAAAAAATGGGGTTGGGGACCGTTCCCTCTGCAGATCAGGTTATTTCTTGGGGCAGCACAGTCAACCAATGGTTGGCACATCTGCTTCACAGTGCTGAGGTCCGGAGATCCTATCCTTCCCGTGTAGCGTTTGCATGTTCCGGCAGCCTCCCGCAATCCAAAAACATGCATGTTAGGTACATTTTACATCTGCTGACATAGGCTACAGCTCACCCGCGAATCTAAGGAGGATTAGCGGTATGGAAAATCGCTGAGTGGAAAATGCAAGGCAGTGTGGGAGCAGAAGTAGCGATCAACGACATCTACCGCGAGTTTTGGATTTACGACAGATTTACGTTCCCTGAGGTGGCAACGTAACCCACATTTGGATGAAACTTATCTGCAGTTTTAAAGTTAACGTTGGTTGTAAAGTTACAACGGCAAAAAGACATTTCTGTAAAAAATTGGAAAATTGTTAGCCTCATACCATATTTGCCATTTTTAACTTCTTTTCAAAAATATGAATGCGCTTTCTCAAATTATTTTTTTTCTTTATGGCTGCTGACATTTTCATCCATCCAGGTAAAAGGTTGAATCGAGGCAACTGGACTCTTCTTGTTCTTGGGGTTTGTCTTGTTTTTCAAAACTGACCTGACCATAACCGGCACTTATGCTATGAGGCTTACAAAATGCTGGGTGAAAGTACAGCGGCACCTCGCTTCACAAACAAAATGGTTAGCGACAAAGTATCGCTTCAGTTCACAAGTGAAATCCTCTATGTCACCATGCGAGGTGGTGGTGGACCCCAAAAAGCAGGCAAGAGAGAGGAGCTGGTTGTACTTGACGAATTGTATTAAAACACAAAGAAACTAAATCCAGAACAAACAAAGTCACGAAAACAAAAAGAATCCAAAGTCACCAACAAAAACCATGGCAGAAGCAAAAACCAGAAACGGTGACAGCAACAAACACACAAACAATGAATGGTCGGGCGGGAGACTTTTATCCAGCTAATTACATAACGACCAACAGGTGTGCAGCTGCAGGGAGAGCCCTACAGTGCCACCTGTTGGTCACAAACCGAAACATGACACTAACACTATCTGTAAAATGCGTTTTGTTTTCTCCTGTCATACGGAAACGCGCCCCAAAAATGACATGGGCAATTATGCTAATTAATTACCTGTAGGCTAACAGAATACCAAATGATTCTTTCGTCTTTTTACGATCAAATTCGAACCAGCTTTTTGAGCAATAGGGCTTCATTCCATGAACCGTCATCAAATCCATGCAGAACGCTAACTTTTACTTGTTTGCTCCGTGCGTCACGTGTTTCAGGTATTCCTTTTTTTCCCCCATATGGAAGTCCACTTCTCTTCCTTTCTGCTACCCTTTCAATCTCGCCATGGCGAGGTAGTGTCAGGTGTCAAATTGGTCTCCTGGTGTCAAAACGGGAACAACGTGATGAAAAAGACCGATTGTACTGTAACTAAACCTGGACATGTCTTGCCCGATTCATGATTCAAACACCTTTTTTGCGCTGAGTCCTTGGGCATTTCCATGGACAAAAACACATGTTGTTTGAGAACAGCTTTTTTGGTTTTGTCCGAAATTTCACACAAAAGCCACATACCCTGAACCTTTTGCAAGTAGTGTACAATATATGCATTTTGACATTATTCACACTCAGTCACTCAATATTTTAATGAAGCGACCACACACTGGATGCGCTGGCTTTGTCGAGACAAGATGATTAGTCTGTAATGCCTCGCATTTAATTTCCATTCCGATTTCTCCCACAAAAACACAGCTTTGCCTAAACCGAAAGCATATTCATCTCGTCTCAGTTTCCAAAGTCGCCCCGGGCGCTACTTTTACCAGATATTTGAAAGACATAGCTCACTCCAAGCAGTCCGGCGCAACAAGGTAATTTGTCAGTCGCTGAACTTCAAAAAGCTCAAATCTGTAATGACTTGAAGCCCCCGAGCTCTGTGGAGCTCTTGTGCTCGTCGCATGTGGTCCCCCTTGATTGGAGCCCCGCTCTTAAGTTGATGAGATGACTGTTCATGCTTGCTTTGACGCGCGGCTAGTCGCTCAGTTCGTTCAAAGGAGACGCTCGTTCAAATAATGCCTTATCCCTGAAGATGGATTCATAAGATCAACAACAACAAAAAAAGCAAAGCATAATTTTAAATGCTTCTCTGAATTAAAATATCCCAACACTGACTGTGCTTACTCCCATGGCTCTATGTCATCGTGATTTAAAATATCGAAACGCTTACCGGAGAGGAGTGAGCTTGGAGGGGGGCTATCTTATAAAAGAGCAAAACAAGCCCCACACATCATCATCACACATTTCCTGACCAACTACAGCACTCGGCCGAGCTTTTGCTTGATTTATGGCCTCGCTTGGTTGCCTCAGCTACTCCTGCGTTGACCCTTCTAATGTGTCGATTTTTTTTTTTCTTCGACTCAAACATTAGAATTTGTTCAACAGAAGACTATGCACACCTTTCATATCTCTTCCAAACTTGCTGGCATCACCTGCAGATTGTTTTTATTAAAAAAAAAAAAAAAAAGAAAAGAAAGAAAAGGCTCCAGATCACTATTTAGAAAAATCCCACCCTGCATCATACCCGAGCTACACACAAAATATCACTCAAGTACAACTACAAACAAGAATCGGTGTTTAATCAAGTTAAATGAGTCGAGAACGGGCTGTGGCGACACCACTCGAGACGAAAATCTCATTTAGGACCTCATCCAAGAGCCAATTTGGATTTGGACGTACGACACACCTGCGGATCTGGATCATGACCAAATAATAAGCGGTCTCTTTATCACCATTTCGGTCATGTGCTCTTTATTAAAAAGAAAGTGCGGGGTGGGGGTGGGGAATTCCTATTTGGGACCTCCTTAGAGTCATGGGAAGAAAATGATGCATTCATCTTGAAGCTACAGATTGGAATCACCAAAATTCTCCGGCACGCCCCACAAAACTGGATGACTGTTGGACTTTTGTCCATTATTTTACAAAAACACTCAATATGATCCAAAAACATTTTTTTCCAATGAAAAATATGATCACTGTCACATTATGAATTATGACCAACGTAGCCATCTTTTTAATTTCTATGTGTACACATGCTTATTTATTCAATGGTGTTAGGATTATGAGGGGGAATCGTTGGAAATAATACCCTGGACCTAAAAAGTTTGAGAACCTCTGATGTCATAAGGCAAAAACGAGTTTTATCAAAGAAACCCCCTCCCCCCCAACCCCCTCATCAGTGTGCGGAGATACCATCCAACCTTCACATTGTACATCTGGAGTGGGATATTTTTCCCTTCTTTTCCCAAATCACATCTGCTGCTAAAAAAGCCAGACAGGTAGTTCGCTTCCATTGGTTACGGATGGATTTTCTCTCTCTTTTTCTCCGTTGCACTCTTCCCTTCCCTTTTTTCTTGCTCCCCTATTCTAAAAAGCCCCGAGGCTAGTATTTCGCTGATTACAGAGCGCCTCCATTTGAATGGTCGTTTGTGTATTGTCAGAACAAAGGGGGCGAGCGGACTCTGAAGAGGTGCTAGACAGGGGAATGGATTGGGCTCGGCGATTAGGAAGAGTGGAAGTGCAGGTTGGGGCTAGCTTACGCCAGGAGAGGCGGCTCAAAGAGGGGACTCCACTCCAACCACTCTGGAACATTTTCTTGACCCAAAAGGTCCAATGGCAACGCGGCGCATCAAGTGCTTCTCATGACCATTAACGTTATTTTGCGCTTTGGCCATTCCTTTCTCTTTCTGAAGCTACAAAGACCTGTTGGAGGAACAAGATTCGGGTCACATCATCTCCCGGGTGCTCTATAATTTGGCGTATTAGTACCTAATCACCCTGTTTAATAAAACCAAAAAAAAAAAAAAAAAAAATCGAAATCGAAAATTATGTTTTCGTACTCAAGGGCTGTCTCAAAGCCACTTTTGGGGGTCTGGTCTTGTGGTCTTGGAATCAACTGTATTTTAACTCACACTGAGACAAGAGGCCTCATGATTTATTCTCTCTCTCCCTCTCTCTCTCTCTCGCTCTCTCTCGCTCTCTCTCTCTCTCACACACACACACACACACACACATACACACACACACACACACACACACACACAAATAGATTATTACCCCAAAAGATTACCCTTATCAATTTTTTTATGTTGATTTTGTCCTTTGCAATTAAACTACTTTGCATTTCAAGTAATTTTGGTTCATTTAACTCTTATATCCGTATTAAAAACACCAGAATCCAAACAAAATGTATGAGTGATTGCCAGTCAGTGGTTTCAAGGCCATTTTTCATGATTATGTTTTTTTTTTCTCTCTCTCTTTTTGGAATTGATTGTCTAACTTGGGCACACACGGACGGTCAGTGGTGGAAGGCGGTCTCAAAGTCTTTACACCATCAGCAAGTGAAGACCTTCTTGCAGCTAATGTTAAATGTACTTTGCGCGCGTCTTCTCTGCGCTGAATTTAAAGGGAGCTTTGATTGGCTGGGAGATGGCTGTGTTCCCTCCCACAACGGCGCAAACGCCCTCGTCAATCTCCGCTAATGTAGCAAAATACCAAAAGAAGGAAACCTCCACCCTTGTGCACAATTAGACTGTGATTTGCACTAAACTTGCACTGCGCACGAAAGTAGGGCCCTTGGTTTTGCCTTGGTGTCTGCTCTCTAATATATTGGTCTTCATTTGGACTAAATCCCTCAATCTTGGTCTTGACTTGATCTCGGCTCCTTTATGTCTTCGTCTCGACTCAGTTGAACCCACTAAAAGCTCAGGTGCCAACTCCAGTCCTTGAGGGCCACGATTGTTCATGTTTTAGACATTTCCCTCCTCCAACACACCTGATCAGGCTCCTGCAGAGCTCGACTTGGTATCAGTTACTCAAAATCTGTCAATCTTGGTCTTGACCCAACTGTCGGTCCTGTTCTTGACTCTGTATTTATTCCTGCAAGTCTTGTTCTTGACTTGGTCTCAAATCCCTCGGTCCTGGTCTTGACTCAGTCTCTATTACTGCAAATCTTGGTCTTGACTCGGTCTCACTGCCTCACTGTCTTGATCTAGACAGTTTGTAATAATACTGAGAATCCCAAATCAACTGATGTAAACAGCTCTAGCCAATGTGATAGTTTCAAAGGTTGAAACCAAGCCCATCCTTGGCATCCATGAGACAACAACAACGGGCCCACATGCACCTGATGACACGCCACTCAGACACACAATAAGTAGATAAACATTAGCGTGACAGACTTCGTCTTTGAACACTCACTTAGTATTTCTCACCCCCCGACATGAAGGTGGCGACTCACAATCAAAGTCCTCATCAAATTACGAGGGTGCGTCGGGGGGGTCACGCTCTCGGGTGGGCTTCCAGATCCTTTTGATTCCGTCGCATCACCTTTTCAAAGCTGTTTCCCAGCCGATTTTTAATTGACTCTGGGCCTTTGTGCCGTTAATGAGCCTTGTAAACCGCCATCCATCAAGCCATTGAGGAGGAATACAGCGGGGCACCGAGGTGTTGTTTTTAGGGTTTGTCAAATAATCGCACCTTTGCTGAAAGCCAGGCCAATGCTTCTTTGCCCGCTTGTTCGGTCTCGTAACAATTTTATGCCGTGTCGCAAACAAAGCGGCAAGCCCTCTTTTTGCCACTCCCCCCTCAGAACACAATTCCGGGGCTCTCTCCATTCGCCGATATATTTTTACTTGCCCCAAAAAACTGTGCTGGGACGTACAGTGCAAATACTTTGTTCATTTTTACCCTTCGCAGTACGTTTGAGACTGGACTCGTTCCTTTTTTACTTTACATGAAGGAGTTTAAAGAGTACACCTGCTGTTCACTTTTGTGACCGTCTGTTTTCATCCATGCTTCTGTACTTGTGCTTGAGTATCGAGTCTCAGTTTTTTTTTCTTCTTTTCAACCACCTCTGCCAAAAACTTTCACCAACAATCCACCCGGCCCTGTTATGTCATCGTAATATTGTTTCACGATCGTCTGAGAACAAGACACGAGACGTTTGCTTGTCCAAGGGTGGTGACATTTACAGTATCTGTCAAAGAGGCGCCAAAACCGGTCCGAGGGACAATTGTTGCACCGTGACACATTTTGGCAGTGGCTCGGCATTAGGCAATGGCTAAACAATTCCAGCGAGTGAGAAGAGTTTCGCGTGGTCTTCCAACTGGATGTTTGAAGTGAAACTTTACAGTTTTGGGAAAGCGCTCAACTCCCCACTGGACGGCGACTTAGCAGGCGTGATTGTTACTTTTGAACAGGCGACTGAAGTAAATGCAAACGTGGATGCACCAATCAGTCGCTTACTGGCGTTTTGTTTTACTCTTCAAGGCGCGGCTCGGTCCATATCCACTGCGAATAGTGGGGGTGGACTGTGGCTGTGATAAGGTGCTTGAGGAAGAGGAACATTTCGTTAGCCTGATAGCATTATTGCTGAAGTCTTGAAAAAGAAAAAATAAATCCCTCTTTACAAAGAAATGCTCCAGAGAAATTTGTTTTCAGTCATTCTTGCATGGTCTCAAACATGTGTAAAAAAGGTTTTTTGTTTTTTTCAAAATAAGATACCGGAAAGACAAAATAAAATGAACGGTCATTTCAAACAATGTTCAACATTTTTATAATTGAAGACAGTTTGGGCTATTTTAACAAGCAACATGAAATTGATACCCAGTCCACTTGCTTTGCCGGGCCACATCAAATGAGGGCCTTGAATTTGACATCGAAGCTCTAAGAGATCAGCAGGTGTGCCTCACGACTATCTAGTTTCAGTTAATTGGTGTGAAAATGATTAGTTATTGGATACAAATAATGTATCTTTGGTCATCGCTTAATTGGAGCCACGTATTCCCATTAGAATCAATCTGAACGTCCAAACGGAATAAAAAGGCTCGATCTAAACATCCCAGTCAAAATAAAAATGCTGAATCCGAATCAGATTCACATGGGTTTTTTCCAATCTGAGTGAGCAACACATAAACAGTTCCATCAGAATAGCCGACCTTCGTCCGATCTGGGGATGCCCTATGAATACATAGTCACATTGTCATCCATACGCTATAAAATGGTGTCGTCTTACCAGAGCTCATCTATGATGGGAGAACTTGATTTCAAGTATGTGTAGTGACTTGTTTTTATTAAAACTTTGCTTTTATACCAGTGTCACAACTACTGTGCTAAAGAGACAAATGAAGCCCCTTCTTGATAAATGACGTGATATTTACATCAATCTCCAATTCACATGGTGGAGCATGTAAATGTACCATTAACTTGTTTAGCCACCCGTTGCCCTTCACGCAACAGATGAATGACGTTGTGTTCAGCTAAACAGGCCCAGATTTCCCATTTGATGCTCTCCATGGGAAGTTTCTGCAAACGGGATCTGTGTTTGGCAAACCACAAAGCAGAAGTTGCACTACTACCAGCAGTGATGAAAACACTTAACTCCTAGAGCAGGCGTTTGCTCTAAGCAGAGGAAATTCCATCCAGAGGGTTCCACTGGACCTAAGCATCAACAAAAGCTCAATTCAGTAGATCCTTCAGAGAGCGATCAAATTTTATCCCTCGCGATCTAAGGTTGTTGAGCGTCATAATGTTCGACTTGAAGTCTTTCAACAAAATTCATAAAATGAAGTCAAATATGTGCAAAACCGGCTCGAGGTTATCATTATTGGTGCATGAAAGGCTTAAACCAGCGTCTGAAAGTCCCTGCAAACACGTTGTGCCTGTGCCGCAGTGATGATTTGTACAGGAGTGAAGCTTTTAATTTTCACCTTTCACTCCCCCCCACCTCAGCAAGCCCCCC
>NW_017805992.1:830315-835892 GCF_001891065.2 Hippocampus comes
ACCTTCTCTCTCTGGCACCCTCGAGGTGTCGCGACCTCGCCGCGATTGCTCAGTAGCCCACAGGAGCGCATGGCCGATGGTGTGAAAAGGGAAGTCAGGGTCGGAGTTTGTGTTGGGCTGGGGATGGGGGGGCTGGGTTGGGGGTTTTGGGCTAATGGGGTGAAGCTGATTCCGGCAAGATCAGAGGAAGAAGGCCGTCCCGTGTGGGGCTTCACACGTCGGTGGCTTTTCCTTCAAGGTTTCTGGGTGGCTCGTCCGAGTTGCCTCACCTTGGTCGTTGAATGGGACAATTCCCCCCAACCCCCCTTGCTCCCTTCCCTCTTCCCTCAACGCCCCTCCCTTCCTTTCAGTCAATATGTCCATGTCAGAGATGAAAGTGCAAAGTGGGAGGGATGCGGAGGGGGTTCTGACACTAATGTACTACATTGGGCTTCACTTACTGATCTGCCAAGTTCTTTTGTCAGGCCTAAAATGCTTCCTCGGGGCCCTTTGAACCCACCGAGCGCTCCAAGCCGCCCGTACACCCGCCCGCCCTCGGACGCCTCCTCCCCGAGCTTCAATGAGAAGTCGCCACCGCCATTCCCACAGTCCCCGTCGCCGTGGACAGACACGCACTGCTGCACGAGCAAGGTTCAAATTCAAATGCTTGAAAGGTGAAAAATAACAGATCCCACACCCCCTCTTTTTTTGTGGCACCCCCGGGCCTGTTTCGTTTCCACCCAAAACTGCGAATGTCGCACACAGTCTGGAGCGATAAAACCCTTTCATTGGCAAGGGTTGCAAATACTTGTGTCAAAATACTGATTCAAATGCTTGATTGAAAGAATTATTTGATTGAAAACTTGACACACAAACTGTTAATTGTTGTGATTATATCTTTTACGTCTTTAGCCTAATTGCATAAGTGTCCAAGGCATTTTTAAATGTGTTTCACAAATCAAGAAAGAACACAAGAAATTCAGCAAACATGAGTCCAGTTTTGCTTCTTCAATTCAAGCACAACAGTGTTTTTGATTGATGTTGTGACAGTGAGTTGAAAATGACTTACGCAATTATGCTATTAGGCTAACGATATTTAGGCGGAGTTTTCAAACCAATATGCTTTGTGAGTCCTCTGTGAAAAATTTTATTGAAATAAATGTGTACTTCTCTACTGACTTAAAATGAGTTTTTACTCAGCCTTAAACAGTACAGGCCTGCTCAGTGTAAGGACGAATGTTATTTTTACATCTTTTTTTTTTTTTACATGTCAGACTCAAAGTGCTTCATTTCTAGTTAAAATACAAACGTGTATCCAAACACAATTTTTTCAAATTTGTACAAAAAAAGAAAAATCACGTTACATGTTCTATATTAGGTGTTGTTCCATGTTAGCAAGCGCTAGCTAGCATTGCATTGACTTATGTCAAAACAATGTGTTCCTTTGGTTTTACTAACCTTCTGAACTGATACCAAGAAAAATGTAAAATTAGCTCATGGTTACTGAAGTAAGACACTTGAGTTTTTTTGTTTGTTTGTTTATTTTGTTTTGTTTTGTTTTGTTTTGTTTTTGAATTGCATGGCGAATATTTGTCCCATCAACGTCAAGAAATGTATATTATCTTGCTTCTCTAAATCTGTTTCCATCATTGCTAAAGCTCCCTCCTACTCAACTTTACTTCTAGAGCACTTTAAAAACAACCACAACCGTATACAAACTACTGTACATTTCATAAAAATCAATCAGTCAATGAAGATTTCGATATTTACGTCTTTATTTTACATTCCGTCGTCAACCATGGAAGGTGATTAAAAATTTAAAAAAAAAACAAACCAGCCTATTTGGCCACAGTAAGGTGTAGACTTAACAGATGTCCATTTTCAAATGTCAGGAGTTAAAAGTTGAAATAATGCCTCAAGTACAGATGGCGGCAAAATTGACTTAGCGCTGTTCAATGGCATCCCAACTAAAGCAAAACGCTTAGCTAGCTGTATTGTTTTTCTCCACTCTTGTGGGCTAATCTCAGCGGGGTAACCTTATCCCAACTCTTGAGTGCCACGCCCTCCGCCCCCCTGTCCTCTTCCTCCTCATCATCTTCCTCTAGTTCCCAAACACTGTCAATCATTTTTCCCGATTCTGAAGTGTCCACTGGAAAATTGCCGGACTGGAACGCGTTTTATCATACGATTCGGATCCAAGTATGTTGTTCATGCTAATTGCGCCCACCAATGACTTTGACTGTCTGACATTGGAAATATCAAAAATTTCTATTCAGGTCAAACACGATCCATTCTGTCACGCTGACCCACCTCTGCTTTGTTGGTATTTAGCAACCATTTTTGGAAATCATTGATTCCAAGGGCAATTATTTAGTCGCTTAGTTTAGTTACTTCTCAGGTACTATGAAGGGTACTAGCGTTAAAGCTACTTTCCATCTGCAGTCCGCGTGGCATGCAAGAAAAGAAAATGAGGCGTAGGAAGATGAAAGGGTGACACTACAAAAACAACTTTAAAAGCAAGAAAAAATTAACATGACAAATACATCATCTAATCAAATTTTTGTTACACTAAAACAGGAAAACATACTCATGTAAAGGGAATTTGTCTTACTGTTCACATAAAAATCTACACACCGCTATTCAAAGGCAAGGTGTTTATGATGTATATGTCAAAAAAATCCAAATGCCTACTTGAACATCTGAACTGTTGTTCGTCTGTGTGTGCCCTGTGATTGGCTGGCAACCGGTTCAGGGTATCCCCCGCCTACTGCCCGAAGACAGCCGGGATAGGCTCCAGCACCCCCCGCGACCCTTGTGAGGATAAAGCGGTTCAGAAAATGGATGGATTTTTGACCATTAATGTGATCTATATCCCGTACATCTCAGTTGATTTTTGTTTTTATATTTTCGAGAGGGGAAGTAAAAATGAAACAATGTGTTTGCAAAAGTGTGCACACCCTCATAACTAGGGATGTGGCTGTGTTCAGAATCAACCAATCACATTCAAATACATGAGTGTTGATTTCTTCGTGATCTCAGAATCACCAACTCTTAAGTGAATGCATTTACTTTGATTTATGGACTCTTAGTTATATCCTGTCAATTTGAAATCTGTCATTGCTGTTCTTCCAGTATGAATACTTGCTTTGTGCTGATGTGTTTCTTACTGTGTGACTCCAACTATAAACTGAGAATAGATGAATGCTATTTAAGACCTTACCTTGATTTAGGCTCCCCACATTATTCAGTTTATGGAAGACCATTCACCAACCGACAGACCTTACCTTGGTTCCCGGTCTGTTCACTGTCACCAAAGGTGATGCTCTTTTTATGAGCTTGACTCAAATTCGTGTGAGATCTTCAATTTGCATTTGACATAGAAGTGCGTGTTGGCATAATTGTTGCCACCTTTCATTGCTGGCATCATCCAATTGTACTACCGGTAATTGTTCTAAAAAGTCAACAAAAATATAATAATTGTGAGTTTTTTCAGCTAGTCTCTCTGTGTGTCTTTTCTTGGAACCTTTGAAACAGCCACGGGAAGTGATGTTTGTCATCATTTAGGATGATTTGGAAAATGAACGGGGCAGGAATGCCGAGGATCCAGTTTTAATGGCACAGTAAAGGCCGACCACAAAGCTTTTTCTCCTTTTTCTTTTTTTCGTCTTTTTTTTTTAATGGCAGCATGGGGATGCACTTTCCGCGCTGCCAGCTCCGACGCGCTTGTAAACACATTCGCACCTCTCTTTCATTTAAATGTCGGGTAAGTTATAGCACGTTATTGAAATAAAGAGGCTGGGTGAGGAGGCGGGGCTGCATTTGAATGCTGTCTGGCGAAGGTGCGCGCCAATCCACAAAGCGGCGAGCTTCTCCAAAACACAAATAACAAGCAGACGAGAAGACGGTTTCGTTTCTGTCAGGCGGGGAGCAACGCACTCGTGACTATATAGATGACACTGAAATATTGGTCGAAGGGTTAGAAACGCTCACGAGGGAAAAACAAAAAGTGCACGTGGGGGGGAAAAATACAATATATACATTATAAAACACATTAAAAACACAAATGATCAAATATGCATATTTTAAATGTGCTAATTAAAAACTAATATAAATATCATTTTAAAAAGGCACAACTACAGCTTTACGAAATGAAACTGTATGTTTTAAGTATAACTGCATAACGAGTGCAACTGAAAAACAGGCAGCACAGGAATGTTTAACATGGAATATTTTTACAAAAATTACACAATGGATTTTTTTAAATTTAAAAATAAATACATTTGAGACTAAAATGACAAACAAAACCGACCATATATCGATGTTAAAATATGTTAAAAAACACAAAAATAATATATTAATAAAATAACATTGAGGGGGGGTCAATAAATAACACAATACTTTCTATTAAATGTTTTAATTAATATTAAAGTGATACATTTTCGGCAGATTATCGCTATTTTTAATATTTTTAAAAACAACAAACAACATGAAACATTTCACGTTTCGTCTATGTTATATATTTTTTACCTATCTAAATTTAAAAAGTGCCGTGTTTTCTTTTTGTTTTGAATATAAAAAGACAAATGCACATATTTCCTATTTATAATCTTTTTTCTTTTTTTACAATTCAAGATAAGTTGAATAAAACACGATGTTGAATGTTAAAAAAAGTCGCCTCATTTCATTTATTGTGTCTCATAAATGAATATCTGTACTTGCAGCGAGGAAAAAAAAAAGTAAACCGCCGCAGAGAAGAGTGGCGATGTTTGGGGGTAGTGGGGGTGGGGGGCTGCGCGAGGGGAAGCCCGTGCATGCTGATGGTCCGTGGGATTACCCTATCAGGTGCAAACCGCTGACATGTTTCCACCCACCAGCGAGCAAAAAGCCTCACAGTGGCCCAACGTGCAGCCGCAGACGCGCAGCTCAGCCCGCTGACAGCCGCCTTTGGATTTCTTCTTTCCGATCAGAATATTTATCAGTGCCAGTCAGGTGGAAGGACTATTTTCAATACACGTCACTCTCACTCGCAGAATTTTCCAAAAGACAAATGGCCCGTGCAAGGTGTAGAACTGCCCCTCTTCAGGTACACTTTGGGAACTTGTGATTTATTTCTGCTTCTCGGGAGAGGATATCATTCGGAAGGGTGGGATTGTGTTGCATTTGATTAATCATCTGGATAAATCGTCGACAAGGAAGCGCCTCATGTTGTCTCGGGTGAACGTGTTACCGTCGGACTCCGCCGCCGCGAGAAGCGTCTCCTCGCCGGAGCCGTGTGCGTAAAAGGCGCACGGGGGGCCGCGTCGGAGCTCCGGGAAGGCGGCGGCGGTGGTGGCGGTGCCCCCCCCCCTTTGGGAACTTGTGATTTATTTCTGCTTCTCGGGAGAGGATATCATTCGGAAGGGTGGGATTGTGTTGCATTTGATTAATCATCTGGATAAATCGTCGACAAGGAAGCGCCTCATGTTGTCTCGGGTGAACGTGTTACCGTCGGACTCCGCCGCCGCGAGAAGCGTCTCCTCGCCGGAGCCGTGTGCGTAAAAGGCGCACGGGGGGCCGCGTCGGAGCTCCGGGAAGGCGGCGGCGGTGGTGGCGGTGCCC
>NW_017805992.1:837593-848696 GCF_001891065.2 Hippocampus comes
CCCGCCCTCTCCAGCCACCCCCGCCTTCTTTCCTCTGTCGGTCGAGCGGAAGCAGGTGTCAAGATGTCGCCGCTGCCTTCCAGGTTCTTTTACCTGTAAGTGCTCGCTCACCCACTCCCTGCCCAACACCTCCACCTCAAAAACAATCCGCATTCTTTCCAAAAGAAGTCGCTAAAAACGCTTCCATCTCGTGGAATTGCATTCACTTGTCTTTCTGTGTGTTTCCACTCAGGTGTTTACATTTCCTGGTCCTCTACTTTCAGCTACAGGTAGGCGCCCCTTTCATTCGCTGTTGCAGTGGTGCACCAAGCACCACAATCATTACCAACATCAAAATACAGTCGTAAAAAAAAAGAGCGAGAGGGAGGAGGCAGTGGGAAACTATACGAAAACGTGTTCTTAAATGATTCAATGTAACGTATTGCACTTAAAAGTTAGAGGAATGTTAACGGTTGTAAAAGATGCTTCAAATACAACTGAACTGGAGGCTGCTTAACAAATGTACTGTTTGAAAAAAAAGTTCAAGCTTTAACATTGTCTACAGTTTGAACAATAACACTGCAGCTCAATATAAGGGAGTGGGAGGGGCTGTACCTCAATAATGATCAAATTCAAACATCCATCCATCATCCAAGCTGCTTATGCTCAAATGTATTGCACAAAAATAGAAATTATACCAAAATAATATTTTGTTGAAATTGTTTCCCCAACGCCAATTAAACATGTGGAGCCGACCACTAAATGGCCATTTCCAAGATAAAGTTCTAATGCTGCAATGACAACTTTTAATTGGCCCAAAAGCTGCAGTAAGGCAGCAAAGAAAAAATGCTTAATTCTGATTGGGTTATGTTAGGGGGGGGGGGGGTTTGCTAGTCACTTTTTTTAATAGATACAATGTGATCACTTACTGCAAATTATTGAGCAAACTTTGAGTGAGAAGACTTCATGCGTGTGCCTTTCATGCAGGTTTCCCAAACTGAGGGTGGGGAACCCAGTTGGGTCCAAACCTAGCACTATGTACAGTATAGCATGCATGGCCATAATACAGATGAAGACAATACAAATAGTATCGCGATACAGGGTTTGTGTAAAAATCGATTATCAGCATGTGATACGTCACAATATCAAGACATTTTTCTCTACTCTTTGCCATAGGATCACAATACAGTGCAGCAATTGTGTAAAATCATGATGTTGAAAGAAAGTCAACAATGCATCACGATACCTAGCAATGTTTTATGAAAGATACTGACAGTATAACGATACATCAACTGCATGATAGTTAAAGTATATTAAAGTATCTGCTATACACCGTGATGTATGTGGAAAAAAATTCATATGAATGAAAAATAATTGGTCTGTCCAATGATGAACATACAGTATTGAGTCAATCATGTTAAAAAAAAAAGCAGTTGTGAAAATATCGACGTGTGATTCAGTATCAATATTGTTTGTTTTTCTTTCTGAAAGCCAATCCAGTTTCAGTCAGCATATACTCAGCAGTTGAGATGAATATCTAAATTATTTTTAAGATTGATATTGAGTTTTGGACTCAACATGTATTTCAAAAATTTGAAGAAAGCCCTTTGAAAAAAATTTTTAAAGTAGATATAACAATATTTGAAACATGTAAAAGAAGAAATGGATTTTTGGTTTTTATTATTTGTGTGTATGTTTAAAAAAAAAGTACATTGTTTGTATAACTTATATTTGCAGCTGGTCACAATTGTCCATTTCAAAAGTTTGAATATTTTAAGTATTTTTAAAATGTAATCTTCTTCTTTTAGTTTCTCTTCTTTTAGTTAAAAAATATTTTTAAAATGTAAAAGAAAGGGACACAACTTTTTCTTAGTTTCTTCTTTTAAATATGTCTATGTACAAAAAAAAAGCTGCATTTATTTTTCTTTTTTTATTGTGTCTATACTGAATGTAAAATATTTTTTTACAAGTAAAAGAAAAATGGCCATTTTTTGTGTATTTCCTTTCATTTATGTAAATGAACAACTATTAAAATTAAGTACTGTAGATTTTATGAATAAACGTGCAGCAGATCACAATGGCCCCTTTCAAAAGTTTAAGGCTGTTAAAACAAACAAAAAAGAAATTCATAGAAATAAAGCTTGATATTTTTGTTATTTTCATCTTACGATGATATGTATATATCATATTATTTTTGAAGATAATTTTTTTTCCCCACTAAAACGCAATAGGTCAAATTGACCCATATCAACTCAAACAAAGAATACGTTTAACAAAAGTTTTCTTTTTTTCATTGTATTTTTATGAGAATATTAATATTAGATTTATAACCAAACAAGCAGCAGGTCACATTGACCCATGAACATTTTTGGCATAGCAAGAAAAAAACTAAACAGGAGGTTAAAACACGCAGCGGCCACCCCCGCGCCCTCTCCCCCTCAAAAAAAAAAAATGCAGCTTCACCTTTGACCTGCCCATTGTACTTACATGTGAACGTTATGAACGTATAATAATAATAATAATAATAATAATGATCTTGACATCGTTTGAGCGAGCATGGCACCCATTAGGATGACCACAGACTCAATTATGAGCGGACGTAAAATGAGCACTAGTTGATGTTGAACACGCTTGCAAATCTCATTTAAGGCGTGTGACAATTAAAAATGTGTCATGGCTTGTATGTTCACTTCAATTAGCAACGTGCCTTGTGTTTTACAGATACTCCAAAATGGAGGGGGGGTTAGCAGCTCCTCTTTGAACAGATGCTTAGCTTTTTTTTTTTTTTCAAGGGGAGTTGCTTGTTTTTTTTTCTCCTGTTTTTACGAGCGGCGTCTCACTTTGAACCGTAAGCACTAGCAGGCGCCTGCGCACCTAATGACTCGCTCGGTCTGCGTTGGAAGAACGGCAGTGTACTACAACGCTTTTATTTGCCCCCCCCCCCACACACACACACACACACACACACATACACGACTCCCCTTGCCCCCACCCACCCCCACCCTGGTGGACTTCTCCCACGCCGAGTTAGGACCTGTGACATTCAAACAAACAAGCCACAGCGTGCTATGTTTTAATGCAAACCTGCATTTACAGTAACACGCATCATCATGTGGGCAGCACAGTGAAGGTAGTGGTTTGCATGTCTGCCTCGCAGTCGAGAGGTTCTGGGTTTGAATCTCATTCTGGATTGCACCTTCCTCCTAGAATCGAGTTGGAAATGTTCGTCGCTATGGGCTAACTTTGTTAATTAGCGTTTGTTGTCCCGCTCATCATGCACCTTCGCAGCTGTTGAAAATGGCCGATCTTTTCCTAGCCTCGATTCCAAATAAAAAAAACTCAAACTTGGAAATGGTATTCAGAACGTCTCGCTCACTGACATATTTTCGGAAAAAGGCAGATCATGAAAAATTGTTTGTTGGACTTAAAATATAGACCAATTTTTACCTCCATAAACAGATTTTAAATTTTATTCCCCACCCAAAAAAAAAGCAAATGGCAAAGACATTCTCCAAAACTTGGAGAACGTGCCCATTTTTTTCACTTTTTTTTTTCCAAAAAATACTTGGTATGTGCCAGCGCCAGTCTAAACATGGCATTCTGATTAATATTGTTTGTGGAATGAAATTTCAACAGAATCATTCATCAATGTGAGGGGAAGGCCAGGTTCGGCAACATCACCCAATGCAGGACGTCAGGCGACCAAACCTGGAAAACGGGTTCACTCTGGCATGACGGTTTACTAAATTGTTGTTAAAACAATTTCAAAAAGACGAATCAGAGGGTTTGATGCAAACTGTTCACATAAATCTGAAGGAATTTCTTTGCGTTAGACCAAATTGGCCAATATGCACAGTGAGCCTTGTCCTAATACGAAAATCAGGATCGATTTGTCCCACGGCGCAGGTGTGCTGTCAAATCGGTGTCCGCGATGCTCAATGGACACTGAGCCGACATCACATAGTTTAGAATTTTGCCATTCAACTCCGTGTTTGTGAGTCGTACGTCCCACCTGAAATTGTCGCATTGTGATGCATTGCGCGCTCGTCTTCTTTACACGTCAGCGCGTGCTCGTGACCCCGCGCGCACGCCGGTGTCAAAGCGTTAATGTGGAGATGGATGCGACCAATCACTTCCACCTTTTGAAGTCGCCAAAGTATCGTCTTTCAAGCGGTCTTTGAAGACCGAGAGTCGGGAGCGGGGGGAGTCGCGGAGACGACGGCGGCCTGATAAAAAGCGTCGCCGCTCAGCCGTGTCAGCCACTTTTGCCTTTCCCGTGACAAGAAGTGCAACTTTGCACCAAAACACACTTTTGTGTTTGTTTGGAGATGGCCAGATGGCAGATAAATCCCTCAGCAGGCTGCTTTTTTTCTTTTTTTTTTTTTAACCTTTAAGCTTCACTTTAAGAGGGTTGATGAGAGATGATGCTGATCTATGTCTTTGAGAAAGAGACTCTTGGATATGTTTAATATGCTTGATACCAGTGGTTCTTAAACTGGGGGCCAAGAGCTGAAGCTTGGGAGCCCACTAAATAATTTGCATTTAATTACACGATGATGTCGTATCTTTTTTTTCTTATAACATTTTTATTTGGGGTTGGGGGGTGTTATTTCGAATTTTTTTTGTTTTCAATCTGCCAAAATGATTGAAAATGCAGCTAAAAATGTAATTGATATTTTCACCAAAAATTGCAGGAAATGGGGAAAGAAAATATAACGTAAGAAAAATTATTTTAAAATAAGAAAAGAAACAATATGTGAATGGGTGTGAATATGCAAAAGTCAACTGTAGTTTAAAGTTGTAATATCACCAATCAACACTAGTTGGCAGAAATGTCTTAGTTGCGTAAACACTTATCCTGCCCTCTACTACAACATGAGTGGGCCTAAAAAAAATTTTCAGCGAGGGAATGACAAGCAAACGTGTACCTCAATCATATAACAATTTTAAGTGAGTCGATTTATGTAAAAAAATACACAAAATAAGTTCTTGACATTGGTTACTTGTTTAGCAGTTTTGTGCCATTATTGAATGGTAATTTGTATGCTAGAGAGACCTTTGCACTGGAAAAAAAAATAAATACAGTATATGGTTATTTTGGCATGGCATGGTGTTAACTGGTTAGCACATCCACCTCACAGTGCAGAGGTGCAGGGTTTGATTCTGGCTCCAGCCTTTGTGTGTGGAGTTTGCATGTTCTCCCCATGCCTGAGTGGGTTTTCTCTGGGTACTCCTGTTTCCTCCCACATACCAAAAACATGCATGCTAGGTTAATTGAATACTTTGGATTGCCCCTAGATGTGATTCTGAGTGTGAATGGTTGCTCGTCAATGTATGCCTTGCGAGTGGCTGGCAACCAGTTCGGGGTGTACCCCGCCTACTGCCTGAAGACAGCTGGGATAGGCTCCAGCATGCCCCGGGACCCTTGTGAGGATAAAGCGGATCAGAAAATGGATGGATGGATGGATGGATTAGTTTCTTCTTTGCTTCAGACCTTTCGTTGTTGCGTTAGGATAGTGGATCGTTTATACAAGCATTGAAAAATGTATTGTGAAAACAGAAGTATATGAAATGCACATATTTGGCATGTATTTTATCCATATTTTAAATGGCATTTGTGTAATACGTGTGGTAAGGATGTGTGTAGTTCAATGTGTCCCCCCCACTGGTGAAAAATTGTGACCCCCCTTTGTATTCATACAGAAATGAACACCTATTTTTCAAGAATAAAATGCATCTTTTTTTTCCTTTTCAAGGCATATTTTTTTTAATTGCCTTGGTTATTTTTGAATGAAATGAAATGCCGAAAATGCCACAATAGAGAAGAGTCCAGTTGCTACGATTTAACCTTTGCGGATGATCATGAACCAAATGACTAAAAATCAACACATTTAGAATCCATTCACATTGAATCTGGGACAGTAAATTCTTATTAACAATATGATTTTCTTTCCATGTTGAACTTTGACTTCAATATCATAATATTACCACTTTATATTGGAAAAATACATTATGCTCTTAACTATTTTTCCTCCTGCCCAAAAAAAGAGTAAAATAAAATCTGAGTTTCACGATTTTTTTCCCCCCCCCAAAAATAGGGTTGGCCAAAAAGTCCGTCAGGGCTCCCCTGGTTTCTGAGTCTGGTCATATGACGTTCGCAAGATGAGCCCTTTGGCCCTGTGATGTCATTTTCAGTCAACAGTAAATGGCAAAATGGCCGCCCCTGAGAGTTGATTAAAACAGGTGGATTTTTCAACTGAAGTCATATTCTAAAAATGAAATATTAATCAGAATACCGTCTTCAGACTAATCGGGTGCTTAGAACACAAATTGTCAAGACATTTTTTGAATTGACTTTCCCTTTAAAGGGGCTCGTTTGTGTTTTGACACCATCTATCTGGCATCATCAATCCGATTGCAGTCAAATGCAGCCATTTTGTGTCATCTCAGTGTGAGGCAAACCTTTTAGGACTAACGTAAACCAGTAGCCCCTTTCACACTGCCAGTTGAGAATTACCCGTCTTTTGACCATGTCACTGTCCTGTATAAAGAGCGCCAAATTGCCCCCGCACCTGGTGAGCTGCTCATCTGTGGTGGATCCCGTTGAACTTGCTTGTTTATGTCCTTGATCCACGTTTCAGGGATCAACTTGTCAAGTTGTGACGTGAAAAAAAAGGGGGAGGGGGGGATTGTGTCACAGCGTCTTTTTGTTAAACCTGTTGGCTCACCGTTACATGTTTGCTTTAGCGGTGCCGAGTCCCCCCCGCCCCCCTAAAAAAAATGGGGACAGGTTCTGAATCTTGACATTTGGGAAGCACGCCCATCCATTCCCTTTGGCCTGAGGGAATATGACGGCGTCTATCGCCACTGACTTTTAGGCACAAGCCGACAAAACGGGAATTTGCCGCCGCAGTGTGTGCGTTCAAGCAGAGACATGACATCCTACAATCACGTCATGAGTACTACAGCCTGTTTTGATACAAGAATAAAATAATCTGACAGTTGCCTTTAATAGAGAGGCAGTGTCACTTGTATACCTCTGGTACTCAAAGCGTTTCACACTGTTACCTCATTCAGCTACTGGTGACACAGCAACAGGAGCAACTTCAGTATCTTTGCTCAAGGAAACGTTGACATGGTTGCAATGACCAAGAATCGAATCACCTAACCCGGGGTTCGGCAACACGCGGCTCTTGAGCCACATGCGGCTCTTTAGTGCCCCCCAGTGTCTCCCTAGAGCTTTTTCAAAAATGTTTGAAAATGGAAAAAGATGGGAGGGAAATATATACTTTTTTGTTTTAATATGGTTTCTGTCAGAGAACAAACATGATACAAACATTATTAACATTTTCCAATGTTGTAAAAATGTGTTAAATAAAAATTAAACGTTAATATTTCGTCAACAAATATTTGCGTCTTAGCCTGCGACACACATTTCTATTAGCAGGGCGGGGTGTCAGTCAGGCAGCTGTTGTAAAAAAACAACAAAAAAAAATGCTGCCTTACATGTACAATCCACCGAGGGTACTTGCTAAAAAATAGGAATCTGGTTGGCCAAGAGAAGCATTTTTAAACAGTACACGTGAGCTACGATAGTTAGCACACTGCGAAAGTGCGTCCCGTGCCTCGTTCATTTTAGCGGCCGTTGCTCATTACGGCATGCGTGTGTAAGTGTGTGCGTATGTGTGCATGTGCGGTAACGGGTCGATTGCGGGAGGTTGGTTGTTCGAAAAGTAGATCTTCCGTCAAAAAAGTTTGGGCACCCCTCCTCTACAGGATGAACTGCAGGGGAAAAAAACTTTTAATCATGAATGCACGTTGTGTATTTGTAGCCAACTTAGTCATGTTGATAGCAGGCTAATATAGCTCATATAGATACATACAGCATGCGTTGCCTTCATTAGAAGGCTTTTTATTTTTTTGCGGCTCCAGACATATTTTTTTTTTTTGTTTATTTTGGTCCAATATGGCTCTTTCAACATTTTGGGTTGCCGACCCCTGACCTAACCTCTAGGTTAGGCAACAACCGTTCTACCATTGAGCCATGCCGCACTGTAGCTGCTTGTCACCCAGAGATCCCGTAAAATTGCTGCATTGGAATGCAATCAGCTAATGAGGTGATGCCAGCTTCTGGTATGATGCATAAAATAAATGTCGGAGAGTGATAATTGCTTTCGACACAACCAGGTGTGAAACTTCAGGCTCCTGTCACGGCATCCAGGAATACCCTTACTTACAGACTCTGATACTACATCTAGAGTTACCCCAGTCCGAATTCTAAGGATTTAAAATTTTCGCCGCATATATTTGTACGGATGGCAAGTTGGCCACATTTAGACGTTAAAAAAAGTTAGACCCAGAGAGCTGGACGTAAGAAAAGTAAAAAATTGTGAATACATTGTAAACCGATGACCCCCAAAAAATGTTAGCTTGGTAATAATAAGTTAAAAAAAAATCATTTTCTGGATATGCATTAGCCATGAATCTTTTTCGACAACATTGATCATTGTCTTAAGTGGAGCCGCGCATTCGGAATATTTTGTCATTCGTGCTCCTTAGTTTGCGTTCCTTCACGGCGCTGTTGTCTCCAACTTATAAGGTCAAGGTCTCAGTCAGTCCAAATTTCAACGATCGATGACTTCACTTTGCTCTTTCTACGCCTTTTTTTACATCATCTCACCATGTGCAGAGCTTTAACAAAGTAAGGAGTAAAAAGTACAAATACCCAGTTTTTAAATATGGGGAGTCAAAGTGAAAAGTCATCGGAAAAGTACTAACTGAAATGTACAGATTCCGGAAAAATGTACTAAGTACACAAACGGTAAAAACGGCATCACGTTTTCACACTTTGTCATTTGGAGCACCTCGTGAGAGTCTGACACCAAATCCGCCCCCCTCCCCATGCTGACTTTTAAGGAATAGTTCTGGCGTGGCTGCCATCTTTCCCATAGCTTTTGCTGGATGTCATCAATTGTCCTGGGTTAGAACAACAAGAGCTCGGGGTATGTAATGCGTATGTAATTAGCCACCTGAGAGTTGCCACGTAAAGAGCCATTACCGTGCAATTAGGGCCGGCGCACAGCTGTGGAAAGCAGGTCCCACCGCAGATTCCAGGGCTTCCGAAAGTATACGTTTCCTCACGTGCTCACGCTTCTGACGCCGCCGCCCCTGCAAAATAAACCAACAAATGTCCTCGTTTTTAAGATGACTCGTCATTTGTAAACATCACACAGATGAAGCTTTCAGAGGCGACTTTGGGGATTTTTTGAAAATAGGATTTCTGTGCGGGATGTCTGAAATACAAATACTTTTGCTACTGTACTGCAGTCCATTTTTGAGTATTTACTCCTTACTTTGTGTCCTGTTTACAGCTATTGTACATAATTGACAGTAGAAGTTCATCTTACTTTTATACTCAAGTACATTTCAGAGTCTGTTCATTTTCATTTTGACAAACTGACCTTTTTTTTTTTTTTTTTTAACTGACAGGACTTTGGCCACCGCGACTAGCTTCCACTAATTTATAAAGCCTGCTCGGCCCCACGGGCGGATATTTGTTTGATGATAGTGTGACTTCAGGTGTATAATTGCTAGTGGTAGAGAAATGCAGGTAAATCCACATGGCCCCCAGGTGCAGCATGAGACCGCATTTTGTTGCTCCAGGTTTTTTTTTTCCAAACTTCGTCAACACATCCAGCAGTTGGCAGCTTGTAAAAAGTCACGAAAGCATTAAACTCCCACACGTGCCTCCTTTTTTCCTGGCTCGTTTGAAAAACATTTGTGCTCGGGCTGGACCATTCATCAAGTTTATTGATTAACTTGAGTTTTCTGCTGAGGACGTTTTTTTTTTCCTCCATCATATTATTTTGGAAATAAAATAGTGTTTTGGGAGGAAAACAGCTTTTTTGTTTTATTTTTTTGAAACAATTTCTGTTTCCAAGGTGCACTACTTGCATTGACAAACATGGCTTGGATCAGACTTTTCTGATCCCTCTAGATTCTGTTTTTCAGTGAAGCAAGTAGAAACTTAAATTCCTGCTAACAAACTGAACATTTTCATTGTGACATTGTTTTCTGAATGACAGAAAAAAAGACCCTTTCTTTTTTCTTTGTGGAAGTTCATGCAAGTTAATGCCAAAAATAAATATATCTGTTAAGTCAAGGGGCAATATATTAAAATTAGAATTCGGATTTTTGTAAATAAATAAATAAATAAATAAATTGTATGTTGTTTTCAAGCCATAGCCTGTATCCCTAAATCCTTCCTTGTCCCGACTTCAGGAGTCGCAGCAGAGCCCCGACTTCCGTTTCTACATCGAAAACCACACAAGGAACCCAGACGACGTGAGTCGCAAGCAGGTCCGCATCTACCAGCTGTACAGCAGGACCACAGGCAAGCACGTGCAGATCCTCGGAAAGAAGGTCAACGCCAATGGAGATGATGGGGGCAAGTATGGTATGGGAGAATTCCTGTGCATCTCAGCCACACCTCACACTATCTGATACATATGTCTAGTTTAGTTTTTGTGCTTTCCCTTTTATGACAGTTCATTTGAGGTCATATTTACTGGTATTGTATACATTTTTCTCTTGAGTGCGCTTTGATGAGATTGTATTCAGTGTTTCGATAAAGCAATATACAGTATGTTAGGTTTGTTGAAGGTTCCAAATAGCTGCTATAAATTAGCAATGTGCTTTGGTGCTGCTCTAACATAGACACCATTATGTTTCAAAAAATATACTACCTTGTGAAAGAAGATGTACTAAATATTGGAATATAAATATATATAAATACAGTATATCCATCCATCCTTTTTCTGATCCGCTTATCCTCACAAGGGTCGCGGGGGGTGCTGGAGCCCATCCCAGCCCTC
Source organism: Hippocampus comes (assembly GCF_001891065.2). Taxonomy (NCBI): domain Eukaryota; kingdom Metazoa; phylum Chordata; class Actinopteri; order Syngnathiformes; family Syngnathidae; genus Hippocampus; species Hippocampus comes. Next base: position 848,447 of record NW_017805992.1, read on the forward strand.
TTCGGGCAGTAGGCAGGGGACACCCTGAACCGGTTGCCAGCCAATCGCGGGGCACACAGAGACGAACAACCAACCGTGCTCACACTCACACCTCGGGACAATTTTGAGTGTTCAATCAGCCTGCCATGCATGTTTTTGGAATGTGGGAGGAAACCGGAGAAAACACACGCAGGCCCGGGGAGAACATGCAAACTCCACACAGGAAGGCTGGAGCTGGAATTGAACCCGGTACCTCTGCACTGTGAGGTCG
>NW_017805992.1:848726-852516 GCF_001891065.2 Hippocampus comes
TATAGAGATAGATAGATATATTGTATGTATGTATAGCGGCCTGGTGGTCCAGGCACACACACACACACACACACAGAGCTACCGGCTTCAGCTCCGGCCTTCCTGGGTGGAGTTTCCATGTTCCCCCCGTGCTTGCGTGGGTTTTCTCCGGGTACTCCGGTTTCCTCCCACATTCCAAAAACATGCATGGCAGGCTGAAATCTGAGCAGTTTGGTAAAATAGATGAGCCAAATACCAAACAAACATGCCATACCTAGCCTTGCTAGCTAGCTAAGAAAACCAGCATGTTAGAATAGAAAAGCCAAATAGCTTGCGAATACATAGCGAGCTATAACACGTCAATATATTTCAGAAACTCCCTTAGTGAACCTGACAAACTAACCAGGTAGCCAAGAACTGAGTAAACTGGTCTGCTAAAGTAGATGATCATCACCCACAGTACAGGAGTGGGACGGTATTACTTAGCCAGGTAGGAATGAGGTTGAACGTCACCTCGCAAATATGGTTCCTTGCACACTTAAATTGTTAGCAGCTCCCAACAGCTGACTCTGGGAAATTGCCGCATTCAAAAATGTTTCCTCGCTGTTCGTTGGAGGTTGAGCAGAAGCAGATCCTGTTTTTTTTTTCTCCCTGCGAGAAAGCCTTGCCAGTTGCACGTCCCCCTCCCGCTCTCTCGTCTAACCGTTCAGCTGCAGTGCCTGGCACCTGCCAACTCCCCTTCGGTCGCCAAGAAGACATATGCTGCGCTGCTCTTATTGCAAATTAGCCTTTTTGTTATTTTTAGGAAGCCCTGCTCCGTCACCCAGGTCGCAGTGTGAAGCTTTTAAAGAGATAAAATCCACAATCTAGAACTTTATGCTCCATTTTTTGGATGGCAGGGGTCAAACGATGTCGTGGCCCGGCATCACGTCTCTCATACGGCTACGTGCGCTCACATTTATCAATATGTTCAGTCTTTTGCTAAGATGGTTGTCTTCGTGGAATCATGTTGGAGCAAGCGGCCAATTGTAGGCAAACAACAATTCTTTTAGAATTTGGACTTCTTTGTTTTAGAACAGTTCCTTTGCAGTTTTGCTTGTCTTAAAAATTACATAAAAATATACTACAAGGTGGTTGATTTACAAATATTGATGAATTACATTGCCTTGATACAAAAATGTATACATCATACAGAGGTGTTGTATTCCACAGTCTCCACTTTGCTGCCGCAGCCTATTTTCTTGCTGCTCTTGTTTTTTTCTCTTTACCATAAGGTCAACACAGGAGATCCTCATCCTCTTCCTACATTGCTATTGTTTGCTAGCAAGTCTGAGTCTCCACTGGGCTGGAGTGAGTTTTTTCTTTTTCTCTTTTTTTTCGGGGTGGGGGCTGACCTCATTCTCCTATTGGAAAAAAAAATTGTCTCCTGACCAAGGACAAAATACAGCAGGCTCTCGTTCTTCTCCATTGTCATCGTTTGTTCGTAGATCTCAGTCACAACTTGGTTGAAGTGCCACTTTTGTTTTTTTACTGCCCTTAGTCTCCGTTTGGATAAAAATCAGTCTCCTCACCGAGATGAAAAGAGAACAGACCCTCATACTTCTCCATTGTCATTGTTTGTGTGGATCATTTTCAGCTTGTTTGTTTTCAGCTCCATTTTTTTTACTGCCCTTAGTCTTATTCTGAGTAACATTTGCCTTCTTACTGAGGCGTAAATACAGGAGACTTTTGTCAAATAATAGTGGGTCTGGTTCTCCACTTGGCTGGAGCGATGTTTTCTTCTTGCCCTTAGTCTCTTGCCGGATAAAGCTTATCTGCTTGCTGAGAAGTTACTGCAGCATAGCCTCATTCGCCTTCATTATTGCAATTTGTGAAGCATGTCTTGTTCGCCACTTGCCTGCAGTGATCCATTTTCTTACTGCCTTTTGGCTCCTCTCGGATCAAATGTGTCTTCTTACCAAGAAAGAAATACACAAGACTCTCATTCTGCTTCATCATTGTTAGCTTGACTCATTTTCCACTTGGCTGCAGCGCCCCATTTTCTTCCCACCCTTTGTCTCCTTTCAGATGAAATTTGTCCCCTCACCAAGAAGTAAATACAGGAGACCCTTGATCTCTTCCATTGCTGTTGCTGTTAGTGTGTCTCATTCTCTACTTGGGTGCTTGTGTCCCCTTTTCTTTTCTTCTATTGGAAATAAATTTGCCTCTTTACTGAGAAGCAGCGACAGGAGACCCTCGTTGCCCCCTTTTATATATTTCAGATGGCGGTTCAAGATTGTTTTTTTTTTTCTTTTTTGTGACATGCTGTCAATAAAAGCACCCCGTGCCCTCCTTTTGTCAACTGAATGCCACTTGCTACGACGGCATTGATTTGCCGCCAGATTATGCAAAATTAGCGCAGCTCAGTGGATGGCGATTCTAGAGGATCCCGTTAAATTTGGTCAAAGCTTCCCTTAATGTCTTCTTTGTTTCTGTAAACACACAGACAGAGAGAGAGGGGCGTTTGGGATAAAATTAAATGCCTATTAGAACACCAATGATCATTGATTATTTGTTATTCTCTTATTAGTTATTCGGCTGTGAGTAATTTTTGGGTCCAGGGAGAAATTTTTCCAACGACCTGCCTCTTAATCCAAACACCAATTTATCATAACCAAAATGTCCCTTTAATGTCACAGGAATCCAAAAGTAGCATATTTTGCATGAAAAAATAGTAATATTACAGGAAACAAATTCATATAATTTTGAGGGAAAAAAACGTCATTGTTATGAGAATAAATATGCATTTTCTCTGGAAATAAAAATGGACTTTGCCAGGGGAAAAAAGTCAGATTCTTAGGAGAATCAATAAAAAATAAATAAAATCATATTTTCAGATGTGAATTTTAAATAAATAAAATCCACACACACACACACACACACACACACACATTTTAGTCATGCAGGTATGCCCAATTTATAATACAGGCACATCACCATCATATCAAAGCTTTTAACTGGCCAAAAGCAAAGGTATGTCGTAGTAATTGGTGTTGAGGTACACTCATTAATCGACAACTCATCAATCATCAAAAATTATTTTTGAGAATTGATTCTTTGTGTGGAGACCTTGTCTAATTTACGATTGCCCACATCCTTGGAATTCCAACCTCTCAACAGTAGATATTCTCAGAAATGAAAAAGGACAGATTTTTTTGCGGTGCGTTGAATCAAAATAAAATGCTTGAAAACAACGATCAACATTTGCATACCCAAACAGCAACTGAATTATTATTCATTGATCTTAATGCATTTGATCTGTTGATACTGTCAATTTGAAACAATGGCCTGTTTTTTTCACAACAGATGAAAATTATTGATTCATCAATCATTAGGAAAAATTGGATGAATCAATTAATCGATTATTGAAATATAAATGGTAGTTGCAGCCTTAGCTTACTATATTTGTTTCATTGGTGCATACCTGTCTGCACCTGTTTATGAATGTTTTGATTATTTGCAGACCCCCGAGCTTGGGCTCGCAAATCCCATCTTGAGAAGCACTAAAAGAATCTTGACGGCATCAAAACCCAGCAATCCAAACTTCCAGCAGCTTAAGGCTCATTTCTTCCTCCCGCTTGTCCCCGTGTAGTCTAAGGCTAGCAGTGGAGTGAAGGGAGGGGGGTGCCCATCCCCGTCCCTGGGGCCTATTCTGTCCTGAATGGCCGCCCTGTGTGTTAAACAAATGGATCATCTTAACTTTTTGATTGAGTGAGCACAGACTAAAGGCAGACTTGAAACCTAATCTGGCGGGGGAAGGCGGGGTGGTGGG
>NW_017805992.1:852567-875087 GCF_001891065.2 Hippocampus comes
CCCCGCCACAGACAAAGGGCCACCTTGCGGGGGTTAACGGGGGAACGGGGTGGGGCGGGGGGGAGTCCCAAAAAATAAAAGAGCCACCGACCGGGATGCGTCCTGGGAGTGGATTACTGCTGTGTCAGCTTTAAAACCTTGTTGGTCTTTCGCATGCGTCTTTACCTGAAGTCGAAGACATTTATCCTGTTCAATTTACACATCTATGACAAAAAATATAGGCAGTACTTAAAACATGTTGAATATGTATCTTTTTTAGAATAAATAGAAATAATACATTTGATTTGTTTACCGGATAAAGATAGATTTGAGGAAGAGGTAACATTCCTTTGTTGTAGGTGAAAAAAAAAATTGCTTTTTGGAATACTGTAATAGTTCCACTGAGTTTTTTTGTTGTTGTTTTTACAATTGTATAATTTGCATAGCCATGTATGGACTGTATAAAAATTTCATGAGAACCTTATGTGTGCATCATACTGAGGTATAATGCTCCACAGTCTCCACGTGGCTACAGCAGCCTGTTTCCTTGCTGCCCATAGTCTCCTTCCGGATAAAGGCCGTCTCCTTGCCGAGAAGTAAATACAGCAGAGTCTCGTTCCCCTCCATTATTGGCATTTCTTCAGCATGTCTTCTTCTACATTTGGCCACAACAGCCTGTTTTCTTGCTGCCCTTAATCTCCATCCAGATAAATGTTGTCTCCTTGCCAAGAAGTAAATGTCGCAAAGCTTGTTCTCCTACTTTCTTGTCTTTTGTTAGGCACGCCTTGTTCTCCACTTGCTTGCATGGGCCCATTTCCTTGCTGCCCTTAATCGCCTTTTGTATGAAATCCTCCTCCTTTCTGGGAAGTAAATAGAGGAGACCCTTGTTCTCCTCCATTGTCGTTCGTTGCTAGTGTGTCTCATTCTCCACTTGGCTTTAGTCCTGCGGTTTCTTGCTGTGAAGGCCTCCTTTTTGGACAAAATGTATGTCCTTCCAGAGAATACAGCAGACCCTCATGCTCCTACTTTGTTTTCATTTCTTTAACATGTCTCGTCCTCCACTTGGCTGTGGTGGCCCAATTACTTGTCACCCTTAGTCTCCTTTTGGATCATATACTCCTTCTTACTAGGTTGTAAATAAAGGAGACTGTTGTTAATTATGTCTTGTTCTCCACTTGGCTGCAGTGGCGTGGCCCGTTGTCTTGCTGGCCTTAATCTCTTTTCAGATCAAATCTTCCTTTTACTGAGAAGTAAATACAGAGGACCCTCAATCTCCTTTCCTCCATTCTTATTTGTGAGTGTCTCATTCTCCACTTTGCTGCAGTCCGCCCTTTACTTGCTGCCAGAGGTCTCATTTCAGATCAAATTTGTCTCCCTTCAGAAAACATAGCAGACCCTTGAGTGTTTCATTCTCCACATGGCTGAATGGCTCCAGTTTCTGTCTGCCCTCAACCTCCTTTTGGATACAATTTAAAACTGAGCGTTATTATTATTTCAAAGGCGGATTTGCACATCCGCGTCATATTTTTGTTAAAATGCACAACATGCATACATTCGGTGGCCCTAATGTGTCGTTTTTTTTTTTCAGCTCTTCTGGTGGTGGAGACAGAAACCTTTGGCAGCCACATTCGAATCAAAGGAAAGGAAAGCCAACACTACATCTGCATGAACGAGAAGGGCAAAATAGTCGGAAGGGTGAGTTGTCCTGTGAATTTCGTCAAATAATTTCCGAGGGGGAGCCCTTCAACCGGGTGGCCTCCTGCACACCCTCCTCAAAACAAAACCCCTTTGATAACTCTGGGCCCATTCCGGCATTACGTAACTGTACTGCTCAATTAGCCGCTGCAATGACCGCAATGCGCACGCACTGCTTATGGTTACTTAGGAGGAATGCAATTATGTCACCTGCTCACGGCAGGTTATATCCGAGTTATATCCGAGGGGTGAAGATTTGGGGTTAGGGTGCGTTGCGGGAAAGACAGCTGTGGCACACCGCTTCTCAGCTCAATCATTCATCAAAAGCTGTTTCAGTCCTACAATTGAAGGATGGACAGTGAGCTTTTGCTTGGTTTTAATGACAATGGAAATCAAAACTAATTTAAAACACATGTTCCGTTAACACGATTATGTTGTGTGTTTTCTTCTTCCTCTTCTTCTTTAATCTTCTTATGGGTAAAATTTGTCTCCTTCCAGAGATATAAATGCAAGGATACTGTTGTTGTCATTGATATTGTTTGTTATCATGCTTTGTTTATGACTTGGCTACAACGCTGGTTTTTTTCACTTAGTCTCCTTCTGCATACATTTTTTTTCTACCAGAGACGGTATTAAAATAAACCCAAAATAAATTATTCTCTTTCATTCATGTTGTTCTCCACTTGGCTGTAGTGCTCTTTTTTTTCGTTGCCCTTAATCTTCTTTTGGATATACAGCAAACACAGGCCGCTGTTGTTTTGCCTTACCTCTTGGACAGAGCACAGTATTGCCATCCGCAGTCACCACTTTCCCACTGTACCGAATTTTCTTGCTGCCCCCAGTCTCCTATTTGATAAGATTTGCCTCCTTAGCTTAAGGAAGTAAATGTTAAGCCACTGTTGCGCTTCTCTACCTCTGGACGCTGCAGCAATAGTGTGTATGATACTTTCCTGTGGAAAAAGTTCAACAATTGAGAACCGATATGTTTGTGGGGTTTAATGAACAAATGCTCACCCGTGACAACCGGAGCATTTTTTTTTCAGTTTTAATCTTTTCTAATTTGTTGAAAATGTCTATTCATTGTTTTGTTTGGGGTTTTTTTGTGCGCAGCCCGACGGCAGGAAGCAGGAGTGTGTGTTCGTGGAGGAGTTCCTGGAGAACAACTACACGGCGCTGGTGTCGGCAAAGTACAAAGGCTGGTACCTGGGCTTCAATCGCAAGGGCCAGCCCAAGAAGGGCTCGCGCACCACCCAGCGGCAGCAGGAGGTCCACTTCATGAAGCGGGACCCCAAGGGCCGCGAGGACCGGATGGAGGTGTTCCGCTTCACGCCCGTCGCCAAGCGCACGCGGCGAGCCCGCCGGCTAAAAGCCAGGAGGAACTGATTGATTGACGGGTGGTTTGATGGACGGATGGATCGATTGACAGCACTCAGGAGGACGGACACTCCGCGGACAATCTGGTCTTGGAAAAAAAAAAAAAAAATTATTTTTCTACTTGACGTGTCCCGCCGTCTTATTTATACGCACGGATAAACCACAGGAAGCTTTTGGGGACGGACGGCATCTTTGTTGACTGTCAAGCCAGGAGGTGACGCAACGCCGTAAAAATCAGCCAAGCGGGATATAGTGGAATCTGTTTGTGTTGCCCCGCCATGACGAGGACGCCATACTTTCCACTGGAAGAGGACGCCATGGAGACAGGAGGAAGAAGGTGGGATGGCGCCACCGGAATGACTGTGTTGCTTTGAGTGCAATACTTAACACAGCATTCTATTTATTTTTTTTTTTCCAACTCAATTCCACGTCTTCCGCCTTCATCGCAGACGCACTAATGGGCTTGCCGGAGAAAAACTCTTGAAGTTTTTGTTCTTTTAGGTGATGAAGACTTCCTCTACCTCCTGGTTTCTTGTTTTCCGAATCATCGGCGACCTCTTCGTCTTGCGATTTCTACTGGGACACTGCTCTAGTGACTTTGCCACCTTCTCTCTCCAGTAATGTGTACTCACCTGTCTACTGGCAACCTTACTAACAATGTGACACACACATTTATGATCTTCTTTTTTTTAAATGTCAGCAAAAATAATTTTATGACTATTATAAAGATATTTATTGCCTCCCCTTTGTAAATAAAATGTGCTAAGTTTTATTTGGCCTCTGTTAATAAAATGAGGACTATATTTTAAATCAGTGACGTTGATGTCTTTATTGCAAGACGGGGCTCCTCGGATTGTTGGGGATCATTTGGGTGAATTCTCTCGTGGCAGTTTGAGCTCCAATTCGCTCAGAGTGGCTTCTGCAAATAAAAATGGCCGACTTCCTGTGCAATTCTGGGCATAGCTCTTTGAGACTTATTTTTGCATCCTTTCATGGTAAGCATATCACCTCTGTATTACACTCTGTACTCTCCACATTTCCACAGCGTATTTTTCTGCCCGCAGTCTCCTTATGGATAAAATGTTTCTCCATAGATTGGAGAATTTTATACAGGCCACCTGGCTGTGCCTTAAAATCCACAGTGCCGCATTTTCAAGCTGCCTGCAGTCTCCTATGGGATAACATTTGGAAATACAGGAGAGCCCAGTTCTCCTCTCCTATTGGTGCTTAAACGTGTCATGTTTTTTTTTTTTTTTTAAGTTTTCTGCGGTACTCCTGTAAAACGGCACATCCAAAACCGAGGACGGTCTTTTAAAAGCATTACGGCAACATTGCTCAAATATTTCAAGATCATACCGATGAGCGGACAGAGCACGGAATCGCTTTGCTAACCTGCTAAAAATGCTGTCTCCTTTTTGTTGTAAACACACAAATGGCGTGGACGTTTTTTCCATGTTTTATGAAAGGTGCTGCAGGAATGCGCAGCGGCATGCTTTCCCGAACGCTGTTTACGGGAACCGTCAGACTGAATGATGATGCCACGGTGAGGCAGAAGCAGGAAGAAAAAAATACTTTGGGTTTGAATTCCCAGAGCTGCTTCCTTCCATTCGGACCCCTCCCCACCTCACCCCGTCTGGCTTACCTTCATGGGTACGTGTGGTCGACTTTTAACAGCAGATGATTCACCGCACACATGATAGATCAACGTTTGTCTCAGATGTTGGAGTTAAAGCAGAAAAGACTTTAAGGAATGTTTTATGTCCCCCTTGTTGCTTTTTCATCTCATCAGAGGACGGGAAAATGCTGATGTCACTCTGAGGATTCATGAAGGGTGGTGAATCAAAAATGTTATTGGTTAAAAAATTAGACGTTGATTTCAAGGGTGTGCGTGTGTTCGACACCAGCACCCTCAATTCTGAAGGCATTGGGCAAATATTTGTATGGCCCAAATTGAAGCTGAAATCTGATTGGAAAAAAAAAAAAAAGAACACACAAATGAGTGGAAGCTGCACAGCCAATACACTTTCTCAGAAATGGAGACAAAGGACTGACGGATCCAAATATTACCATGTAGGTCTGACAGAGTTTGGGCCAGCAGAGAAGGCCTTGAAGGCCGTGACTGCACGCCCCTGCTGTTTCCCAGTACTTAATGAATTAAGGCAGACAACTTCCATGCGAGGCGACCCAGTGGTCCAGTGGTTAGCGCGTCGACCTCACGGTGCAGAGGTTCAATTCCAGCTCCGGCCTCCCTTTGTGTAGTTTGCATGTTCTCCCTGGGCCTGCGTGGGTTTTCTCTTGGTACTCAGGTTTCCTCACACATTCCAACAACATGCATGGCAGACTGATTGAACACTCCAAATTGTCCCTAGGTGTGAGTGTGAACGCGGATGGTTGTTGGTCTCTGTGTGCCCTACGATTGGCCGGCAACTGGTTCAGGGTGTCCACCGCCTACTGCCCGAAGACAGTTTGGATAGGCTCCAGCACCCGCCGCGACCCTTGTGAGGATGAACGGATCGGAAAATGGATGGTTGGAACTTCCATGAGAAAACTTTGACAGCACATCACTAAACATAAATGTCACAAAAAGTATATCCTGATTACTGAAATAATGACAGTCTTGTTTCATTTTACTCACAAATGGACATCAAATGGCATATGGGCCTTTTTAGGTGAATGCAAAGCTATTACTCTGTTGTATAAATGGCAACTGGCGGATCGTTATATTAATTGTACCTTTTGAGCGTCGAGTGGAAAAGCATTAAATTGTTCTGCCTGTCACTGTATATCAGCGACATAGATAGTTGGTTACATGTTGAAAATAAACTATCATTTTGAGACTAAGTGGATGATTTCCTGTCACAGTAGGTTTAGTGATTTGTCCGTGTGCCACAAACACAGTGCAATGTGTGAAGCGCTACCTGTGTGAGCAAAAATGTTTTTAGAGGTACTCACTCCCAAGTAGCATTTGTTGCCAGTACCCGCTTTCTAAAATGACATGTCATTCAAATCCTTAAAAATGCTATTTGTACATATTTATGTTACTCCTTATCTCAACTCAATAGAATTTATTTTAAAAAAGTGTAAATTCACACTTAAGTCATGTCCCTGAATTTTCAGTCAGTCCTGTTCCCCTAACACATTACCCACCTATAAAATATGCAATATTTCACAAATCTCATGGTCCACAGGAAGTTATCTCCTTCTATAGGCCATAGCGAGGTCAAAAGTAAATGCACTTCTATAATGTTTCAACTGTGTGTGTGTGTGTGTGTGTGTGTGCGTGTGTGTGTGTGTGTGTGTGTGTGTGTGTGTGTGTGTGTGTGTGTGTGTGTGTGTGTGTGTGTTGTGAATCACTTGAATGTGTCTAGTGTAAACCTGCTATCAGCCATCTGCGGCTATATTTCATGTATTCGCTAATTTTATGGTAAAAACACATTCCTCTTACTTTCAGTCCAATTACTCAAAGGACGAGTTTCAGTCTGACAAAAAAAAAAAGTTGCCTGAGAGGAGCCAATACACAATTTGAGTTGCTCGATATATGTATTCTGAGATTTAGAGTTGGAAACATTTTAGTTTAGGTTGACAGTATTACAAGCAATAATAATAATAATAATAATAATAATAATAATAATAATAATAATAACAGTAATAATAATCATAATAATCATCATCATAATACATTTATTTTGAAAGCGCTTTTCATCGTACTCAAAGACATTTAACAAGAGTTTAAAACACGGGATTAAAAATGTACACTTTAAAGCCAAGCATACATGTTTTAAAACAAACACATTTAGAACAAGAAAAACAAAGCAAAATCAAAACAGCACTGTTTCGATGGAATTGGCCTATTAGTGATCTTTGGAATATTTTAGTGAAAACATGATTTGTTATGAAGGCACCTGGGAACTATTTTAAATGGTTTTATACCAATCAAAAAACAGGAAGTGATTTGGGGATTTTTTGGTGAAATGTTAGCACAAACCTAAAATGCACTTCAACCTTTTACAGTTAAACTTTTTGATCAGGAATTGTCACATCCCAAACTTTATGTGTTTAGTATACTGTACACTATAGGGGTGTTCACACGGAAACTTTTACTCCGGTGCAGCACCGAGGCTGCCCCAGTAGAGCGTTCACACGTACAAAGTTACACCGGTGTAGACTCTGAAAACAGCTTGAACCGGAGCAAATTTCACCCTGTTCAAGGAGGTGGTTTAAAAATTTACTCCGGAGTAAATGCTCGTTTGCGGGGCAGCACCGATATAAAATGGTACATGTGAACACGACAGGGGTAGACTCACTACGCATGAGAAGAGTTGATTACATACCGCTAGAATGCGTTGCTTTTGTGCTCTGTTTTACTTCCGTCATCTTTCCTTTTGTAGAAGTCTGGACTGTCTCAGAGTTGTTTGTGTAGTTTGTTCCATTGTTGTGTGTTCACAACCCCCCATAGAATTTATATTGTGATTTCCTCTCTTGATTTTCTGTTTCGCGCATTATATTTGCTTTTCTGATTGTCTCCTTTACACTCAGTTTGACATAAAGTGAAGCGAAACTCCCCAAAAGAACCCAGAAGGAGATGCCTTCGATGCTTTCTCTGTTTTCCATCGGCATACCTCAAAGTTACCCAAGCGTGTCAAAAAGTGCATATTGACATTTAAAGCAATAAGGGGGAGACGGCATGTTTTTTCCTACTTTTTTTTTTGTGCATAACCCTCCCGCCAGGCTTTTCTCTGGCTCCACCTTTGATCAGTGGGCCCAATCACTTCCAAATGAAACATAGAATCCCCCCCACCCCTCTCTCTCTTTCTCTTCTCTACCCCCCCCTCCTCCCCAAGCTTTAAATGCAGCCTCGCTTGCCAACTGGTTGATATTCTATTATTAGGGCGCGCACAATGGATACAGTATGAGCGGCGGACACGCCAAGTGAGAAGAAGGCGGTCGCCACCACACACTTAACAATTAACCGTGCCAACAGAAATGTTTTTACGTTTAACAAGATTTGTCTCGGAGAGTTTTAGCGGAGGTGAGCGAAAAAAAAAAAGCCGAGCCGAGACGTTCCAAAGCAAACAAAGCTCGGTTACGACTTTTCACGACTCGTCATTTAATGTCAAAACAGGAGCGTGGCCACTCAAGGCTTCATGCGACCAGTTGTTCCTTTTTAATGTATTTTTATTCTATTTTTTTACCGCCGTGGCATCGTCACAGAGGAGACAGTGTGATTGTAGGAGTGTTTTTATAGGATTACCAATGTGCTTACTGGACGTACTCGGTAGCATGGGTGGAAAACACAGACCAATGCGGTGGACTTTGGAATAACAGCTATACTATAAACCACAATGTCACTCGGTTCAAATGCATGCATGCTGGGTTCATTTGAGACTAAATTGTCCATTGGTGTGAATGTGAGTATGATTGTGTCAGCTTGTCTGTATGTGCCTTGTGAATGACTGCCGACCAGTCTGGGCTGTAGCCCGCTTCTTGCTTCAATCATTTGTAAAATGCTAAAAAGATGGAACCATTGTCAATAAGATCTGCTATGCAGATGAGCGTGAAGCATGTCTGCCTCACAGTCGAAAGCTTCTGGGATCAAATCTCGGTCCTTCTATGTGGAGTTTGGAGGTTCTGGAGTCAATGCTGAATTAGCATGATGACCAGGGATGAATTTAGGGCGTTGTTACTATGCAAGGAGCTACTTAAAGGCTAATGGCTTATAAAATTGCAACCTAGGCATATTTGTAGCAATTGCTTCATTTGAGTTTGATGTTCTTGATGTAGCTGATGGACCTCGCAAACCCAAACAGCAGTACCAATCTCAGTGAAAGTGCGAAGTCTTACCACATGATGTAAACAAGTTCCCTGTGACGTATTAAAGTCATTTTAAACTGAAAATAAATGTCTCATACATTTCCCACACCTCAGAAAGGAGTGTTGTTGTCAACCTAGCCAAATTCGAATAATTAAAGAAAAATCTACTTGTACGCGCACTTCCAGTGGACAATGAGGCACTCTAGAACATCCACACCGACGCGAAACCCCGGTCTACACACTGGCTGCAAGTCTGAGTTCTTATTTTTTCTCCCCCTTCTCTTCCCCTTCTGGCGCGTCCGCCTTTCTTTCAATGACATGCACGCACTCATGGCCGACAATGAGGCGCGCTAAAGCTGCGACATAAGCCCGAATCCCGGGTCCAGACACTGGCTGTTTTTCAAAAAAGTGTTCCCCTTGCGCTTCCACCATCTATCTGTGCCGTGCTCAGACTCATGGCTCACAATGAAGTGCTCTAAAGTGGCCCTACTGACATACTATCTGAAGGAAAGATGAATTTTCGGGGTGTAGGCATAACTCGCTCGCAGATTGCACAACGCAACTGCGCTCGATGCCGACGAAGCCAACTAATGAGTTTAAATTTGTATATAGTGACAGGAGGGTGACTCAGGACAGAGGGCAAGGTGTGTCACGTAACCCTGCTTTAGCTACGCCCATAAAATCAAGAAAACTAAAAAATTGTTAAACAGTCAATCACCACAAATGAGAACTACAGACAATAGTTATCATGTTTTCAGGAATTACCTTGAAACACGTATACTATATTTAGAAACCTGCAAATTCACTTTCCAGTTTCCTTGAAGGTGGCCTAACGTTATTTAACAGCGATTTGCGTTCAGCTCGACGCAAGCACTGGGAGAAGACCGCAAAAACTCTGGAGCCAAGATTCAAACCTTGGTCCTCAGGACTGCGGGGCAGCCGTGCTTACCCGCTTGGCCGCCGCGCTGCCCTTCATTTCCAATCACAGAATGTTATTGGAACATGATTTCACCATTCTGATATTCGCACGAGTGGAAAAACAAACACACGTTGAGAATGCGTCCTCCATTGAATCATGTGGCTGCTGTCCATTGGTGGGAAAGTGCTGATTAATTGTGTCATAGCCCTGTGAGAAAATACGCCCAGCGCGAAGCACTAATTACGGGCCCGGGGCAGAGAGGGAGGATTGCGGGGTTTGTCCGAGAGAAAAGAGGGGGGGTGAAAAACTCCACCGTGAACAAAGACTCATGTCATATCGCAAGACAATGAGGAGGCCAAAGAATGGCAGCAAAGGAGAAGTTAATGAGCTGTGTCACCTGGCATCTGACCGAGGACGCTCTCGTTCACATCCACCAGTGTCAACTCAAGATAACAAACACTTCCAGTAGCTGTTGTTGTTGTTGTTGTTGCTATTGATGCTGGTGGTGCATTTAAGGCAGGGGTGTCAAACTTGTTTTCATGGCTGCCCACATCGGAACGAGGGTTGCCCTCAGGGCAGCGCTCATCATGCTAAAGGCTCGTATTCGTGAAGAGATAATCGGTAGGGATGTCCCGATCATATTTCGCTTGATTTTGAGTGTCTGCCGATATCGAGCAATAATGACAAATAAATGAATTTGCAAATGCGAGCTCCACTGTATGCAATTGGTTTTGTTGAATGTTTGCTTGATCAGAAAACTTTTTGCACTTTTAGGAATGACAACGAATTTCATGCTGGTCAACAGCGAATTTTATGTTTGTCCCAAAACACATCTTTGACGCTGATTTCAAAAATGCCTGAACTTTTTCTTTTTCCAACACATCAGGTTTTTGTTTTTACGTTGGACCTATAAAAGCTTGTGCAATATGGATTTTACCATGTTTATAGGGATGAGCGTTCAGAAATAAATTTCCCCTGTTTCAGAACCCATCCATCCATCCATCCGTCTTCCGATCCGCTTATCCTCACTAGGGTTGCAGGGGTGCTGGAGCCTATCCCAGCCATTTTCGGGCAGTCGGCGGGGGACACCCTGAACTGGTTACCAGCCAATCGAAGGGCACACACAGACGAACAACCATCCGCGCTCACATTCACACTTAGGGACAATTTGGAGTGTTCAATCAGCCTGCCATACATGTTTTTGGAATGTGGGAGGAAACCGGAGTACCTGGAGAAAACCCACGCAGGCCTGGGGAGAACATGCAAACTCCAAACAGGGAGGCCGGAGCTGGAATCGAACCCAGTACCTCTGCACTATGAGGTCGACGCACTAACCACTGGATCACCAAACCACCCTGTTTCAGAACCCTAACCTGGAATTCATAAATATTAAATACATTACGATATTAACTATTCTATCATTTTTATTATATTATTATGGAAACCAAATTATGCAAAAAGGAGGGCAAATTTAGAATCAGCCTAAAAAAATAAATCATCTAGAAAAGTTGTCTTGCATCTCTGATTTCAAAATGTAGTTGTTGACCGGCGTATTGTGTGTCGTTGGCCATATTTACGCAAACGACCTTTCGCCTGGGGTCTCTTCCCAGGTCCCCTGTGCCGCTAATGCCACACATGTTTTCATGACCCAAGACAAGCAACCCCGCCATGGTGGCTGTTCACCACAACCAATGATGTCAAGTGATTCCCGCTCCACCAAATCCCCTTTTTAAAAGCGGGATAAAAGAAGGGGTCAGCGAGGGGAACTCAAGGTGGGGTCGGGGGGGAGCAAGAAGGAAGAAGACTGCGCCATGGTGTCATTGGATGATTTTGGTTTTATTGATGCCTTGCTCATTGTGGGGATGCTGCTTTTAATTACTGCCCTGGATTCCTTTGCTGCAGTTTACAGTAAATCACTGCCTGCTGTATGGCGGATTTTGAATCACTGTTTTCATTTCATGTTTTTCCAGTACACGGGCAAGTCTGCATTGAAAGCTGCACGGCGTCAGTGCGGCAGTCGTACCCACAGAGCAGGGAGAAATCATGCCTGTGAGTATTGTTCTATGTTGTGTTCGTATGTGTTGCTGCTCCGTGTGTGAATGCAGCCGTTGTTTGCCATTTCCAGACACATTTATGCTCATTTCAGCGAGACCATCTCCGGTGCATTTTTGCCATTCGGAAATTGCACATTATGCCTATCGCAGAATGTTTAAGGGAATCTTTCCTCTGTTATCAGTTGAAAAAAAAACACTCACCTGTGCTCTGACTAAAACCATGTCTAATGTAAAAATGATGCTTTAGGGAACTGGAAGCAGCATTAACTTAAGCCATGATTTTTCAAAAAAAGTTTGCAGCCATTTTTTCTGTGATAAACAACAGCTGGGAGTGACAAATGACGGACGAGAAGTAAGCACATTTTGCCCTTTATTGAGAGAACATGGGAGTCTTCTTTTCATTGCTTCAAAGTGATGTGATACAATTGTCTTCCAAAAAGTCTTCAAACTGTTAATTTTTCACTACCAGCTGGCTTTTAAATGCCAAACTGAACAGAAAACAGAGATAGTGTAATTTAAACAACCGCATAGTAAAGTCAGTTGAGCTTGATGCTCACAAAGAAAGCAAAACACCATAGACGGGCTAACGAATTGTGTCAATGTCGCAGGAGTGTAACACTTTGTGTAATGGATATTTGAATGTCAACCCATGAAGACAGATAATAGGAGACTACCCACCGGCATGTATTCTTTATCTTCTGTGATTTTTATTTTCAGGTCGCTAGGCTGTCCATGCCGAAAGGAGCAGCACGATGCCAATTGAAGCCAAAACAGTTTTTGCCACGGTGTCACCGTTTGTTTCTGTTTTATTTTGTCACGACTACATGTTTTGCAAATTAAAAAACGCATTACAAACATTCTTGTTGCTTATATCTTGCAGAGGTGGGAACGGATTAATGGCATTTCCATTCATTCTCATGGTCTCTGTAAAAATGTGTTTTAGTAAGTCTTATAGTGGATATGGTTTGCATCGTGACCAAACCGGGGTTCACAGTATCACGGCGAGTCTGAGACGATGACTCAAAGTAATGGAGCATAATGATGTCTCGGCGTGGTGGTGGCTCTCGGGGGGGAGAAAGGCCCCTGAAGCTCTCAGGTCAGGGGTTGGACAATGTGAACATTCAGCTACTTAGCTTCCTTTTGCAACTTTGTGACAAAATGTGTTTGCCCAACACCAATTAAAATGCCTGTGTATGCGCTCTGGTCAATGGGTTTGACGGGGAGGCCGCTCCAGCGACGTGACATGTCCCTGAGCACGAACAAGTCGGTCTGTGTCCTCGTCGCCGTAATTGGTGTCCCTTGCAATGCGCCGCTTCCCAGGGTCCCGGCCTTTGTGTGGCCATGGCACTGCTAAATGAGGGGAGTCAGGGCTTTAATAGAACTCCTGTGAGTTTTAAACAAACACACGGCGCCCCCCTCCACCGCCACCAACCCCCATGGACAGCGCGGTGCGTAGAACAGCTGGGAGTCGGGAGTCGGGGGATCGGACTCGGGAGGACCTCCCTGCCGTCCCTTCACCCATTGTGGCTTTGAGTGACGTCCTCTCAGGAGATCAACTCCGCCAGGATGATGGAGCTGCTGGTGGCCCGATTGCTACGAAAACGGAATCTGTGCTCCCGTAGAGGCAGTAGGGGCGGCAAGGTGAACTACTGGTTTGCATGTCTGTCTCACAGGACAAGAAACAAGATTTTGATGTTGTCTTATCACGTTGCATTACGACTGCGGTTTCAGTCACGTGAGGCAGATGATCACTGCGTGTTCGTGTGCACATTTATGACCTCACCTAAGAAAAAAAACGACTGCTGGACAGGGCAAACTAAAGAAGGACTTACCGGTCAACTTGATGCCAGCTCTTGATTTCCTTTACTAGGCCACACCCCTAAAAGGCGCACATCCAACACAAGAATACTGCAGTGCATGAAGTAAGTACACTTTATAAAAACAGTTCATTACATTTTATGATGATTTATACAACACAGTGAAGGCAGTATGGTGGGCGACTGGTTAGCATGTCGGCCTCAGAGTGCAGAGGTGCAGGGTTTGATCCCTGGCGTCGGCCTTCCCGTGTGGAATTTGCATGTCCTCCCCGTGCCTGCGTGGGTTTTCTCCGGGTACTCCGGTTTCCTCCCACATTCCAAAAACATGTCTGGCAGGCTGATTGAACACTCTAAGTTGTCCCGAGGTGTGACTGTGAGTGCGAATGGTTGTTCGTCTGTGTGTGCACTGTGATTGGCTGAAAACCAGTTCAGGGTGTGTCCCCCGCTTGCTGCCCGAAGACAGCTAGGATGGGCTCCAGAACCCCCGTAACCCTCGCAGTGATTGTTTTTATTTTCTGAAAATGGAGTTTAAGGCAATAGTATTTGTGCCCCCACTAGTCAAAACAGTATTCTGATTCATATTGCGTTCATGAAATAAGAATTAAGCAGATTACTCCACCCATTTTCGTCCGTCCTAGGGTGATGTCCTGTTCCTCTCTTGTCAACTGAAATCGACATCAAACTGCTCTTGCTTGGGCTTGCACTGCGAATGTCACGTGACCAAACCCAGAAAAGAGGTGAGCCATGACATATCAAAACCAAAATGAGTGAATATTTTATACACACACACACACACACACACACACACACACACACTATATATATATATATATATCCCAAGACTGGCTGGGGCAGCGAAATCTCTCCGATTTGTCAATGGGGGGGCTCTTGAGCAGCGTGTCGATGTTGTGCGGCTAATGTGTTTGCACTGGCTGCGATAGAGGGGATTAGCTCTCTTTGTGGTGGTCCCGCCGGCACCGCAGACTACTGGACTTTGAAAGCATACTTGCCAACTTACTCAGCGGACAAATCAACGCCGCCTGAAAAATGGTTTCCCCTTCGGGCACACAGTTGACGGCTTGACCCCTTGTTTGGGAAAAGGTACGACACGCACGCGTACTCACACACACACACACACACACACACACACACACACACACACACACACACACACACACACACACACACACACACACACACATACACGCAAGCTCTGGCTGTGTTTGCAGAGTGATTGTAGGTCAAGGTGACAAATGGCAAACACCAAATAAATCTTGTGCGAGCTGACCTCCTGCCAAGCATCCAGCCAAAAATTTACCCACCTCCTCATCTACTTACAAACATCGACGACATCAAGCTAGGAAACAAAGTTGGAGACCACTAATTCATAGAAAAGTCATCTGCTCTCAAAGTTCTTTGAAGTACGAGGTCATTCATGTTCACACGTCAAAATAAATGAAAAAAAAAAACAAACACTCAATTGCTCAGGAAAATGCATTAACAAGCGCTCAGATGTATTTGTGAATGAATATTACATAAAAATTAGAATGTACTTTAATTTCATGACTTAATCTTATAACTGTAAGATTAACTTTATTTTCATAGTATTCTGACTTTTTTTCTCATGACATACCTTTCTTTTTGTAATATTATTCTTCAAATGTACTTTCTTTTGGTAATACTATACAGACGCTCCCCAGGTAACGAACGAGATACGTTCCGAAGGATCGTTCGCTGGCTGAATTTGTACGTAAGTTGCTTCAGTGCTATATTTTGTATGGAATGTATGTTTAAGGCTTATATACGTGTAATAAAATGAAGTTTAACATACTTTTGGAAGATGTACTCGAAGGCTTAAGGAGATGATGGAGGGGGAGAGAGTTCCGTCTCGAACTTCTTCATGGGGACAAGCGTTTCCTCCTCCTCCTCCTCCTCTCACAGCGCCTCACGTCGGTATTAGCGGCGGAAAGAAGTACTACAGTACTCGGACAAAGGCGCGCAATACAAAATCTGACTGACAGCATCTCTGTCCGAGAACATTTTTCGACATACCTGTACCCGCAAAAATGTTCGTATGTACCGTTGTTCGCAACACGAAAGTTCGTAAAGCGGGGAGCGCCTGTATTCTCATTTTGTTTTCTCCGAAAATGAGAATTCACATTACCTTCCTGATTTTGGGACTTTCTTCTTATAAATTTTTAATTAACCTTGTTGCTTTACTGTGAAGACATTCTCATAAAGTAATTTAAAAAAAATGTTCCCACGCAGACTAATATTATGACTTTATCTTGTAAACTAACCTATTTTTATTTCCTGAAAATCTTTTATCATATTAAAATGAACCTAATTTTAACTTCATTTTTTCAACATTATTAATCTAAGTTACCGTATTTGGGTAAATATTAAGACTTATTTCCAGTACAATAAAAATTATCAATTTTTTTTACTTTTTTTTTTTTTTTTTGGTCATACAGTTCAAAAAAGGGTTTGGCAATTACCTAAATGAATTATGAATCACTAATCTTAATAATATTCAGACATTTTCAATTGTATAATTAATGTTAACCATTTGTTATGTTATGAAAAATAAATATCACAATTTTTTCTTGAAACAGACACTTTTTCAGTTTTTTTTTTTTTACATGGTCTTTCTGTATCATGGTTTAGCAGCTTGGTCTGGGTCATAATTGCTGCGATAAAGGGGAGCTCACTTTATTCGATGGATGCACTTATAACTTTGATACCTAAATGCTTTGTAAATGCATTACATTGCAGTTTGATCCAAGCCGACAAAATAATTGATTGTATAGGACAGGTGATGTGTGGAAAGCAATCCGGACTATGGAAATAATGATAAAACCATAAAAAGGACTAATAAACAATGTTTACTTAATTTTTGAATGTATTGGTATATTGTAGGCCAAATGCTAAAAATATATATATTTTTTTACTTGCGAATGGGCAATACAATAGCCTGTGATAATATTTGGGGGTGGGGGGGTGCGCTGATTGTAGCATTTTGCCTACTTTTTATGGATATGTTTGAACGTATTTTGCAAATACGTTTGAACGATTTGTACAGTCAAAAATGTTTATTCCACATTGGTGATTCCAAGGCTTCCGTAGAAACATGTCTGTGGTATTTATTGTACTTTTACTGAAAAACTGAGACATGAGAGGTCAGTGGTCGTATTAAGTATTTTGAGAGCCATTTGTCGCTACAGTGAGGTTTGCTTTTAAAGTCCAGCTAAGGCCCATGAAAATGTTTAGGATTTCTCTTCGTTCCACAGTTGACCCTGCGTTCATTTTCTTCCCCTATTGACAACTGCATGAAATGCGATTAAATATCCTGAGTAAATAATGATGCATAATTTGCCTTTAAAGGGCAGACCGACGCGTCACTTAATCCAGTTAAGAGCGACTGACTACCTGACAGGCGGCCTGAGCCGCGGATTAGCTACGACGCCTTCGCTGAGACCGGCTTAAACCAGATTAATGTCAACGCGCTGACCTGCGTGAACGTCTCCATTAGCAATGGTATTTGAACACAGCGCCGCCTCGGGCTGATCAGCTGCCGCCGCACTGGCATGCGGACACACATATATAATTACATCACATACGACAACAAGGATTTCGCTCTTCTGCGTGCTGCTAATTGGCATTTGTTATGTTCTGGGATTACGTTTGTATTTTGAGAATAGACAGCGGACCGACGAAAATGACAAAATTGCAAGCACAAATGGACCTCAGGTTAAATTTTGGACACTTTTGTTCTATTGTTATGTAAACATAGTGCAAAAATCTCAAAACATAAAACAATATTTTTCATAATAAAAAAAAATCTTCCAAAAAAAATTTAAATGACGTGTACTTTGTAACATTTCAGCTTTCTTCTCGTAAGTAGGCAGTTTTACTTTTGATCATCATCACGCGAGGAGCCGGATTTGGACCCAGGAGCAGACATGACACGCAAGTTGAAAAGTAAAAGACAATTCTTTATCTATGAAAATACAAAGTAACTACAGAGAGTCGGGCTGCACTGAAGAGCTGACACTCTGGTAGAAAGCTCAACGTACTGACAAACTGTCACTGAGTAATCCAAGTTTATATTCTGATTTTGACACAGATTTAGAATTTCCACCGGGACTTGCTTCACAAACCGAATCGGGCACTCGGGAGGGAGGTACTCCCTTGAGGGGCGGTACTGTTGTGACCATTTGTTCCACCTTCTTGTTTTAGTTGCTGTGCAGTTGCTGCAGATCTTTTACGCTTTGCATCTTTCTTCTTTCATTTTTGTATCTTTATTCTTTCATATAGGCTTGATGTCTGACAGTATATAAACGTGGAGTACTTAGTGACAAGTTGTTGTCAGTACGTCGAGCTTTCTACCAGAGGGGCACCTCTTCAGTGCAGCCCTGCTCTCTGTAGTTACTTTGTATTTTCGTCGGTACAGTAAAGACTTTTATTTTTCAACTTGCATGTTGTATCTGCTCTTGGGTCCTAATCCCGCTCTTCACGTGACAATAACATTATTATGACTCTTTCCACCAAGCGCAATATTCGGACTTTTTTTTCTCGGCATTTTTAGGATTTCCTAATTACTGTAGGGCCAAAGAGGAGCGTGGAGAGGACCCAGCTTGCTGGATGATCTATACATTAGCAAGTATAAATGAGCAACGATCACGTTTTTTTTAATATCCATCTAGGATAGGAGAGGCAATAGAGCCATATATGTATATTTTAAAAAAAAAATCAACAGGTTTCTTGTCACAGTTGTTATTGTGGGAACGAGCTGGAGAGCGTCTGCGTGTGCGGCGCTGTGTGGTCTGAGTGAACGTCGGGGAAGAAAATGCCTGAAAGTATGACAGCTCCGATAAACTTTTCCCTAAATAAAACACAGCACACAAATGTGTTGCTCCAGGTGACAAATGAAATAAACTTTTCGCGAATTGGAGGAGGCAAAGTCATGGTTACTATCACAGACAGCACAAATATCAACATGAAAAAAAAATGAAGACCTTTCAACTTAGCTGCAAGAAAACTACGAAATATTGAATAAAGCTATAGTGAGACAAATAATGGTAAAGCAATCACAAGTTAAAATACTACAAGTGTAAAGTTGTAATTTTATGAGGGCAAAATATATGCAAAAACATTTTAAATTTTTTTCTGATATATTTTCCCGATAAAGTTGCAGCATTATGATTTTGTATTTGTAATTTGAGAGATGAAAGTCAATGTTGGATTTAAAAAACCTGTAAATTGTACACAAAAGAGATAGCTGTAATTTTATGAGAGAACAGTCGTTATGAGAAAAAGGTTCAAATGTTTCATGAATAAAGAATCGATTTGACATAAAAATACAAACCTAAAAATAAAATGAAAAATGCAAAAATTAACACAATAAAATAGTAATATCGGGATCACATGTTTGATCTTTACATGAAAAAAAAAAATTTATTTTTCACCAAAAATATTTTATGTA
Source organism: Hippocampus comes (assembly GCF_001891065.2). NCBI lineage: Eukaryota > Metazoa > Chordata > Actinopteri > Syngnathiformes > Syngnathidae > Hippocampus > Hippocampus comes. Next base: position 871,702 of record NW_017805992.1, read on the forward strand.
TTTTTATGAAATTAAAGTCACAGTATTACAAGAATGATGCCTTAATTTTACAAGAAAAAAAAAGGTCACATTTTGTGAGAGGAAGATCTTCTTACTTTTTTTGTAGGAGAAAATAGTAATTTTATTCGGATGAATGTGCAATAATTTGATACAAAGTCATAATTCTACAAAAAAAAGACTAATAAAGTCACAGTATTACAAAAAGTAAGTTAATTTCACGATAAAAATCTTCATTTATACAAATAAGTGTTATGTAAGAAAAAAAATATTTTATAAGAAAAAAGTTGGCATTTTAGGACAATAGACAAAATATTAAAATTAAATGGTTTTTTTTCGTGATGAAGTTGAAACATTACAAGACAATATCCAATCATTTTGTAAGAAACTGCACGAGAATGAAGTCATAATTTTATTCGAGGGTACTGCAGTAATGAAAATGTTACGCGTGAGAGAAAAAAAAATGTTTTCATTTTGTAGTGATCAATTAATTTGTGGATGATCATGACGTCTGAGCCACTGGTGAAAGGAGACTTGCGTGTTATTTGATGTCAAATGTTCTGTGAAACGCTCTGTTACAACTGCAGCTGTTGTGAAAGCGCCCGTACGACCCTTGTGAGGATAAAGAGGTTCGGAAGATGGAAAATCATAATATTCTGGAAAAAAGGTCAGGATTTTTCATTTCGGAACTGCGAGAACAAAGACAAAATATCAAAGTTGAATGTTGACATTTTGGGGAAAAGTCTTAAATGTTGATTTCTTTTCCAAAATCCAGTTTCGACCGCTCGTTGTGAGAAGGTATGTTCAGACTGTTTCTCAAAGTGATCTTTTTGTGAATGCAGTTAAAAAGTATTAAAAGTGTCGTAAATTTAATCTCTGCCTTTTCTCCTTGTTGAGGAGGGAGGGGAAAGCCTCCCAGAAATGTGTTTTTTCCAAAGATTTGTGATCCTTCACTTGGACCGTGGTCCCCCCTCCCCTTCCACTTGCCTGCTCGCCTTTTCCCACAGACCTTGTGAAGCTAAAACACGTCCAGTTTACATCTCAACTGTGCTGAGTTGCAGCAAAGCGTGAATTGTTTCCACTCGCTGGCGGAGCGTCTGCTTAATTTTAGCTCATTTTTATAGATGTCAGAATATTTGGCTTGGATTAAAAGAGCTAATCAGACACTGGTTTTTATAGTCTTGATCAGTCTGTCCCAAACCTTTTAAGTGCCGCGTGGCTTTTGGCATTTCAACAACGTTGGCACACCTTCGTCATTCAAAACTTTCACACTGACCCACTAACTTGATTCCAATGCTAACCGCGGAACCAGAACCCAAACAACTTGCAACTAACCGTCGACCCAGACCCCTAAACCAATCCCAAACCAACTCTAATACTTAATGTGTAACCTGCCACAATTATAAGGCTAAACCCTAACAACAAACATGTCAATCCCTAACCCTAACAGCAATTCAGAACCCCGGTCCTAACTCTAATCCTTCAACATAACCTAATCCAAATAACTAGCAACTAACACGAGCACCTAATCCTAACCCCAGGTCCTAATTATAAAATAATCCCTAACCCTAACTATGCACCACCTTTATGCCTAAACCCAATCCTTAAACCCAAACACCAAACCTCAACCCAACGCTTCTAAAGACTGTCTAAACGTGTGTCGAACAACATCCAACCTTCCAACCCTAAAAACTAGCAAATAAATGTTAGCCTTAATCCCAACCCAAACCATTACAAATATCAATGAACCGAAATTCTAACCCCAGTGCCACCTTCTTGGTAACATCAAACCTTAATCTTAACGCCCAACCATAGCCCCTAAAATTTACAACTAGAAACCCCTGAAGCTACCTAACAACTACTCTTACTGCCTAACCAAAACAACCACCCACAAACCTCCAACCTTGGCCTCAATCCGAATGTGCTACTAGCCCGAGCTCTAATGCCAAACTCCTTTCCGAACTCTAAATGACAAAGAACAACTAGTGTCAAAATCCAGGACCAAAAGTATTGCTGACATGGAATATCTTCCAAAGAACAAAATAATCTTGGGTCCGGTAAGTTTGTGGACGAGTGCCAGTTCCAGTTAATTGTCTGGCTGATGTCATGTTTACACGATAGACCAATATTTCCTTGGCCTGTCAAAGCAGCCACTCACCTGCGTTTATTCAATCCACGAGCAAGCCTTAGACAGCCTCACGCATACACACACAAACACGCACGCACACACAGAATGACCCGTCTGTCACCAAGAAGAGTCGTGTTGTTGTGCATCTAATGGAGCAGGTAAACATCACTTGGCTTTTAATTACCAGTTTGCTGATGTTTGCTCACCTTTGATTGGCGGACAAATTAACGGCCACTTCAGAACAGTTCGAAAATCGGATCTCGGGTCTGTATGGCTGAACAACACTTCAATCTTATTATGTTCCATTTAAGTATGTAAATGACACTTTTTTTGCAGCAGTGAGGTGAAATTGGATCATGAAGTCATTGACTTCTGCAAGTTTTGACCACACGTTGAGCATGCATTAATCTTGTCCAAGTCGAAAAAAGTGGATGGATTGATTCCCGCCTCCAGTTTAACATGGTGACCTTATCACCTTTCCTCGATGTTATTCAGCGGACATGCCAGCTCTCCAGGCACGCACCGATGAGCTGAGAATGTGGGGGAGGGAGGACGCCTTTTCATGTTAAGGGAGTCATACCTTGGCACTTTTGATGACCATATAACCAATCATGGGGTAAGCCTCTTATTATAAACGAATCAATTTAGGGTTGGACTCCAGTCCTTGGAATCGTTATCATCTTTTCTCCATCAAGTATTTGTGCCCATGTTCTGTCTTTTTGTTATTTACTTTTTTAATCAGAATGAATTACCAACTGTAAATTCATTCATTAATGGAACCACCAGGGGCGTCACTAGGTTTCAAGAACAAGGGGGGCTTAGCCCCAAGGGGAACACAGCCCCTTTAGGGGGGTTCGGGGGCATGCACCCCCGGGAGAATTTTTTTCTACATTCTGTTAAAAATCCATCAATTCCGTGCACTTTGAGAGCAAAATGAAGAGGCTATGAAGAACTACACACATCACATTAGTATCCTCTTTACTATGATGGGGCTTCCTCCCCTGGCCTTTAACTGGACTAGATAATAGAAATAATAAAGAGTTCAAAAGTTCAATCTTGGTTGTTCAAGGGAATTAGAAGGATGCCCGATAACATAACCTATATGACAGTAGGCCTATATTCCTCTCTACCAAAACGTATTAATATATTCTTAGCCCCCAGAAGACTATGTATTTTGAGATGTCTGCCGTGATACGCAATTTAAGTTAGTACAATGAGATGCAAAAGCTTCATCACTTTGGAAAAACACAAGTTTGCTGCT